>NW_019101783.1:130807-153148 GCF_001856785.1 Myzus persicae | reverse complement strand
GGCTGCGTACGAGTTGATTCCCGGGTACCTGTTTACCTGCACCGACACCGTTGAGTTGATTCCCGGGTCATTAGAGGGTACGTACGAGTTGATTCCCTATTGTTGTATATCAATTATCAATAGATTACAAGAGTAAAGAGTTTACGAAAGTATAAAGAGTTTGACCGTCACACACTAGCTCTTATATCCACCGAGACCACGGGCGAATTTACAAAAAAAACAAGAAAAATAAATTTTTTTAAGAGAAGAGATTTCACGGTATACTGGTAATCTCATTACCAGATACCAATTTATAAAAACAATGTGTTACAAATTTTTACCAAATTACTAAATTTTTTTATATTTTTTTACCTAGTTACTACTAAATGTTTTTAATAATAATATAATTCAATAAATAATTAATAAATAAAAATTGAATGATTTTCAAAATAAGAAAAAACTAAAAAAAACAACATTTTTGAGAAACTTGTCAGCCAACTTCCTCGTGATGTTTCTTGGGTTATGCTAATAGGCTGAATATTTTACTAAATATTGAATAAAATATATAATGTCCCGAGAATCAACTCGTACGTACCTCTTAATGACCAGTGAATCAACTCGTACGTAACTCTTAATGACCCGGGAATCAACTAATACACGAGAAAGGTCTCGGGAATCAACTCACTTATTGCGATAATATACACAGTATAATATTATATTCTTGTGTATGTATGATTGCGCTCAATTTAATACTCGATAAATGTTGCGATTGTTGTATTATGAAAACTAAAACAGCATATACTAGTATATATTATGTCGTAATATAAAATTAAAATATAAAATTATTTTATCGCGATCGGGTCGCTGCAATACAGTTTTTAGATTTTTGTAAGAGAACATATTATTTAACTATCGGCATTTTTATTTTTCTATTTTATCTGTGTCAAAATTATCGCTGTCATTACAATACATAGGTTTTAACAGACGATAATCAATTTAATTTGAATTTTTAAGAGTATAAGACATTAATCTATACTTCTCTACTATATAATATCATAAATACGACAATGCACCTGTTAATCTCAACTACTGGACCAGTTGGCTTCAATAAAAGCTATGTACGCCTATTGCCTATATCAATAGATTACTTGCGACTAGGTTGGTGGTTTTACTTTTTGTTTTCAACCTTTTTAGGTTACCCTGTAGACAGATTATTTTAACAGTAAATATTCTTCGTCCTAAAATGTATTGACGTTTTGGAAACCATTTTTGTTACATAATTGTAATTCGTTGTTGAAAAAAATTGAAGTCTTACTATTATTTATTGCTATTTTTTAAATGTTTTATTTCATGAATAAATCAGGCATTTATAGTTTCGTGCCTCAAACCAGAACAGTTTTTGAGGTAATGAGAGGGTTTAGTTAAGACAATCTGTCAGTATATAAACTATGGAAAAAGAAAAACAGGAAAACAATTCAATGGCTGTTGTTATGTAATTATAGTATTTAAAAATACTTGTCATTGCCCAATTAGAGGGTGCGAATAAAAATGCTTGAATATGTTTAGACGCACAATACAAATCTCAAACGCGGAACATTTATTTACAAAAAAAAAAAAAAAACCACTGAGGTATTATATTTATTTAAACGCACTTACGCCTAACTTACGGTGTAGAATATTTCTCGCTGCAGAAGGCAGAACAGTATGAACGCAACAACGCTGCAGATCGTTCGATTAATGGTCTGAATGGAATTTTTAAAAGGATTCGCATCACTTACAGATTCGCACTTGATTTCGAGCGTATAAGTTTATAATAATATATTATAAGGGTGGTACTATATATACACGACGGCTGATGTATTTACGTCTCTGGAATCGCGTCGTTTATATTAGCAAAGACATCTTTGTCACTCAACGCGGAAGACATTCGCATTAAACAAGATCCGTGTTGATAAATATATATATATATGTATTGAAATCGGACGAATATTGTAATGTAAACACGGTTGATTATAAAAGCTTTTCGGGGACGCATGATGTCAAAAGGGACGGGACGAGAAGACGAAGAAGACGACGACGAAGAAGAAGCTGCTGCTGCTGAACCCACTGGTGCGCTATATCGCGTTGTTTGTTCGTTCATGGGCCACGGACTTTCGGCTTCTCGATTCGGATTAATTATTATTATTGCGATCCTTTCTACCCCATCGTCGTACATAAGTCGTCGTCGTCGTCGTCGTCGTCGTACGTCTCTCCCCCGAATATACGTATATTATATTTTGTATAGGTATAGTCGATGGCTTTTATAAAATCCAGAGCGAAATGGAATCAGTCACCTGCGAAAGGATTTTCGTCCGGACGATATTATTACGTGCGCGCCGAGTACACTATTATTATTATATTATTGTACACACGTCGTATACGCGTATATTATGTATATACATATGGAGGCGCACACAGAGGGACGTGTTTCTATTTACCTTTATCTCTGCCCCCCATTTTTTTTTTTTTTTTTGGAATTTTTCAATATCGCCGCGGGCCGCATTTTTGTCACACCGATAAACTACGGTATATAATATGCTCCCGTCGGCACGCCGGATGTACCTATATTAAAAATAATATATTATGTCGTGTGTGTATTTTCGACTTGCATCAGATAGATCTGGAGACTATGCAGCGTGACCGCCGCCGTGTTAATTCGGTTTGATTACTATACCTCCACTCTGCCGCAGTTCGGGATTTATTTCGAAACATTTTATAACGGCGGTGGCTTGTTTTTGAAAGGGGAAACGGCGAATAATCGCGTGACGAACAATGTGTGTGTGTGTGTGTGTGTGTGTGTGGGTGTGTGTGTGCCTATATTCGGTTTTCTGCCCGTCCTTTTTGATTTAAACGGTATTGTTGTTTTTTGTTTTAGTGATGTATTTGTTACAACGTTTTTATTCGTTTATTATACGCACACGAATTTGCATAATGCCACCGACGCCGCCGTAATTGGACGGGACTTTTACCTGTCTGATGATGACGACCGAGGTTGGGTGACGCAGCTCAGGGCACGCGCGCGTGCGTTTCGTTTATGTCCGACGACGGTTCGTATGCGATTCGGTTGAAAGCGAAAAACGAAACCTTTCAGTCGATAGACGAATCTATATCGGTTTTTACGGTATATAGTTTTAAACTTTATTGCTGGTCAACGTGTACGGCTGCGGATAGGATGGATTGCACTCACTTTATATTTATCGAAACCGCGAAATACTCTGAAAACACAGAAATAATGCTGACGAGTAATGAATAAATGTATGACGCATTGACGCTCAACATATCGACCAAGTTAACACAGTATATATTGTGGACATTTATATACGATGATCAAACGAAAATTTAAAGACGTTCTTTTCCTTGACTTTTTAAACATTTTAAAAATAACCCTGGACTATAATTTCCGTTAGTGTTAGTGTTTAGCTGTAAGTGTTAACTGATTAAAATTGACTGTTTGTATTTTTTGTTAGTGGGCTTACACAAAAAGATGAAAAACATTGTGGGTAAAACAATACTATATAGAAATGTATTTAACATTTAAATATATATTCGTAATATCAGTTTGGTTTTAACAAATAAATATGCGTATGATAAAAACATCTAACTCCATTGTTGGACACAGGTGAACAATAATATACAATTTACTATTAAGAATGTTCCTATTATTTTAAGTATTTCTTCAATTGAATAATAATTGACCATAGTAAAAAATACCTCGAGTCGATTAAAGTAAAATTAGTAATAGTGAAATAAAATTTATAATTCTGTATTAAACTGTATTCTATAAGTGTGTTTACAGAAAAATAGTTTGATAGAATTTTATTACTAAATTATTATTTGTTATTATAGACGACTGAACAGGAGTCCAAACTGGATAAATAATTGTCAGCTACTTCCTACAGCCTGCAGCTACATTAGCTGTATTGTGTACATAATATATTACAATATTTATGTATGATAGAAGAGTAAGTTTATGATGAAAAGACCATTATGTTGCGTTTTGATTCGAAGCACTCGAATTATCATGGTTTATACCCATAC
The DNA here is from genome assembly GCF_001856785.1 of Myzus persicae. Taxonomy (NCBI): domain Eukaryota; kingdom Metazoa; phylum Arthropoda; class Insecta; order Hemiptera; family Aphididae; genus Myzus; species Myzus persicae. The sequence goes on along the minus strand of NW_019101783.1, from coordinate 149,092 downwards.
AGTTATACAGTTAAACACCATATTTGCAAACAGAAATTGGTAGGATAGGAAATAAATAATAACTAATAAGTATTGGAATCAGGATTTACATGATGTGTATCATTCCTTATTGATTTATTAGTGCAACTCTGATTTCGTTTAACATGTTTAAAGTTATTATATGTGCTACAATTTATTTGACCTTTGGATGGGTGAACAATTTTTAATATTTGCATTTCTATAGTTTCAATTGCTCATAATTTGTTCACCTAGCTTAATATTTTAGTTGATAAAACCCTTATCAACTATCAATTAGTTGACAGTAACTTTATAGAATAAAGTAAAATTTGGAGTAAAATAAAAATCAACAAGGCGCTACATATAATTGTACAAGTGTAACCATGTATAATTTACCGCTAAAAACTATTAGCTTTTTATAATAGTTAGGCGGTATATGGCGCACGGATTGTATTTTATTTTTTAGAAAATTTAGGATATTAAAGCGTGCAGTACTTCAGAGCTTGAAATCTGTATGTCATTTCATGTAAAATAATAAATTATATGTAAGAGTAAACATTTAGTTTAGATCTAAGTGCACCACCCGAATATATTGTATAGGTTTTCGTTTAATCTGTATATTATTTTGTTTTCATTTTATTTCTTTCGACAATGCGCTCACCATAAAACTAAAAAATGTGTTTTTGTGTATATGCAATTTTATTATGGGGACCGTCAGAAAGACCAAATAGAAATTCCCCCACAAGAATCGTAAAAAAAAATAAAAATCCACCTCACGAACCTCCCTCGAGTAAAGTAATTGGCCATTAAACCTCTGCAGAACCGTAATAAACTCGTATATGAGGAAGTACGAGACGATACGAAGGCTGCAGCGGGGGGGGGGGCAATTATACATTTTTTTGAGTATATGGTAATTGATTTGAAATTAAATTTCGTCGTTTAACTATACAACATAATCGGCAACGAACGTCTCGAGTTAACTGCGCAGAATTTAAATTCGATAAAATATTGTAAAATGTACTCGCTCTCTGTAAAAATAAGGTCGGAGACTGAAAATGTTTTCATTCTCAATCCTCAAGTCTAGATTCGGGTCTTTGAACCCGTTGCATACATACATACCTGGCATGTACATGATATAATGTTATACATACTTGCCTACTATATACCATACTATGTACAATGCGTGTATGTGCATCGAAACTGTGCTCACTGCAATATATTATAGTACCCATATAAAATAAATATATATTATTTGCCGTGTAATATTACGCTCGTGTACGAGTTTTTTAAGACGCACGTACGGGCGTATGTAATATTTGGTTTTAGTGTCTTTGACAGACTGCACACTGCATGTGCACGGTGTATTATAATGTTCTTCCATAAATTATGAAACAGGCCCTACACAGGCATACGAGTACACAGGCTGTATAATATACCGTCTGGCAGCGTGTAAACCTCGGATTTCTCACCTCGAACTCTGATCCGGCTGACTTTTAAAGAGTTATATTATTATATTTTGATAAAAGTCTGCAAACGAATAAAATACAGCAATATTGGGCACACATACACGCGCTGTACAAACATAATATTATTAAATTATTTATTCTTCGCACAAATGACATGGCGTAGACCACATAATATGTATGCGTCTGTACACTCTGCAGGTACGCATAAGTTGTGTTCTAATTCGGCGGCAATAATAAAATGAAGACATTTCGAAACGTTCGTCATTTTTAATTTGTATTTATAAAGGGTCATCTCTCAGCTGCACTCGAGCGGTTAAGTGCGCAAGTACTCGTCTGCACTGGATTTTTTTATTTTTAAATCGTACCTACTCCAAAAGGGCCGGTTTCGACATTGCGAATTTGTTTTTTTAATGAACGAAAATCGCGACTGCGACAAATATATGTTCACCCGTCGCCTGTGGCGATATTATATTATGTTATTATATTTCAAAAAAAAGTCACCATTAAGGGGCGAGGAGACTGTAAAAATATGATTTTATAACTGTAGGTATATTATTATAAAAACGTAACGATTCTTGATTATAGACATAGGTGTTATAATTTATAATATTACTGCGATATGTTGTCCATACACGAAGAGTGTTGTTTTGATTTCGATCAAAATAATAAATAATGTAAACAATTATAATGGTCTCGTTTGCTTAGCATAATAATATAATGGGTATATGTTTTTTTTAATATTATTATGCAGGCTCGTCATTATTATTATTCGGAAATACAAACGCATCACAGGTACCATCTTACTATTTTCTTGAAGATATATTTAGATATCCCAAGTGCGTCCTCAGCTTTATCGAAAAATCGTAATTATAACAGCAAAGTATGGGCAGAGTCAGAGTGTGTCCTCGCAGCTGTATATTTATCTCTGGTACTCACTTATATTTATGATAGATTAATCTTCTAAACATTTTTGAGATACTGGTCCGACGTACGACGGTTGACTTTGACAAACTCTCGTTTTCCCATACGTTTCTTGGGTATGGGTATAGGTTGTTTTGCGGTAGGATGTCACACAAATAGGCAACAATCGCGTCAACAACGCTTTTTATTTTTGGCATGTTACGGTAATATATGTGTTTAATGTTTATGTTATATTATTATACCTATAATTACCTAAAGCGGTTGTCCCACCGCGAAATCTTAGCGACTACAAAGTCAAACCCGAAAATGTGGGGCACGTCGGACGATCCAGACAGAAACGACAAATAATAATTGACGACCTCCGGAAAAAAACGTAATAATAATAATAATAATAACAACACGACGAAACAGAAGACGTCGCGGAGTTATGATCGTCGTGTATATGAGCGAGAATAGAACGGGAAACATAAATTATTGTATAGGCGGCGGCGGTATATGGAAATCGTTAAAAGTCGGCGGCGGGCCTACATTTCGGAACACCGTGTATGCGTGTGTGTGCCATCATATTACATTTTATCCTGCGCGCGTGTGTGTGTGTGTGTGTGAGTGAGGCTGGGAGAACGTGCGTAAATCACCCGGCGGTGCGTATATAGGAGTTTATGTCGTCGGAATTGGCATCGGTTCAATTATAATATCTTATTTAGACCGAAAACGGGTTAGCGTATGTACGTTATTATTATTATTATTATTATTATTGTATCGGAAGCGTCTTAATTAGACGCGTGTGTGCGGCCTAAATTTTTTCCGTCTCGTATAATGTATACGAAACCGTAAAACCCATCGCCGACGATTATCGCGTCTTGGTCATGGGCTCGTATATATACACGCGCTCGTTTCGTGACAACCGCATATGGTCGGGGATTCGTTCCGCTGTTTCGAAAAAAATTACATCGCCCCCGTTACCGTTATAACGAATAAAAACAGTGTTATAGTGTAATATTATCGCATAGCTTCACCCCCCCCCCCCGCAGCTCATCATGCACGCGTATAATTACGGGTTATGCGCGGTAAATGTTTACCGCTGCAGATGCGTGCAGCGGTGATGGCAAAGATTCGGACACACTCGTATCGTCGCCCCTAAGGTGGTCTTGTCGCATAAAAGGTCACCCGAATTCGAACCGTTTCAATAATAGCTCTCACATGAATCGGGTAAAAATTGGAATGATTACAAATGCCAATTTTTGAACGAAGCAAAGCAAAAGCTTTTTAAATTTAAATGTACATCCTTGAACCTCTAAAGTGTCTCAGTTATGCCTCTCCTCAACCTATACACACAAGCGGAATCGGTCAATTGCAGGTCAAAAGTGCGCAAAAGTGACCTTTTTTTCTGTTTTCACCTCTCGAAGACAACAGAGGCATAATATGATGAACAACTAATAAACGTCCATTATTAATAATAAGACCGTTGTTCGTATGACGAAACTGCTTATTCGGCACTTAGCAGTCACTGTGTTACTTACTTATCATATATTTACATGATGTATGACGAACGCATGCATTTTTAAAAGCACTTCGCGAAGGTGCAAAGTATAACTATAAACATTTGTGACGGTACATTTTTAATGATTTATTTTTGACCCATCAAAATGTCCGTGGCCTGTGGATGGACCAGCGTTGTTGTAATATTTTATGAAGAGGACGTGATACCCGCAAGTGTTGTTTCCGTCCTACAAGTTAGTAATATATCAAATTTTAAGCTCGACAGATCACTTTGAGCACCGTTAGTTTAAAAATTAGGTAGAATTAATGTCGAGTACAATTTAAAGAAAAGATTATTATCTAGGGCCTCGGGTAGGCATTTTGGATGTTATTTGTTTTAGTAAGTTATGACCTTTTTTGACACTGTATACATTTTAAAATGATCATAACTTACTTAAAAATAATCATATCAACAAAATTGTTTTTATAAGAGTTCAATTAACCCAAATTTTTAAACTAACAGAGTTAATCTTGATCTTCTGAGCTTAAAGTTTGGTATGTTACGCATTTGTAAGACGAATACAACACGTGCGGGTATCATGTCCTCTTAAGCCTGAAGAGTTGCAATTTAACAATATAAGTTGCTGAAATATATGTAATAATTGTAATAATTGTCTAAACTATATATGATAGCTACAGATGCCTACAGTGCCACAGTAGTCTCAGCTCTTAAACAATTAAAATTCAGATTTTCTGTTGAATTTTTTCCAAAACGGAAAAAACACAACTCTGTAAGTAACCCGCACGGAATTGTTTTCTGATTGGATTTTGTTCATTTTAATATTCACATTTTCATATTACATAGATATTACATACTATTGAAATTATTATAATTGTGACACTTCACCTCCCCCCCCCCCCCCACCTTAGATGTGCGACATTGAATCCTGATCATATATTATCATTATTATGTGTACAATATAAATATAAAGCAAATTGAACCTGATGATACATTCATGCACATACATAAACTACATATTCAACAGTGTGATTAATTTAACAATGAATATTTTGTAATAAAAACAGTATTATTATATGCATCCAATATCGGCTTAACGAGACTACGAGAGCATTCATAGACTTTATTGCTACCTATTGTGTATAATATTATTATTAAAACACACAGAATATTATAAGTGAAATATTTCAATTATTCTGCGGTTAGTATATTATATTTTTATGATTGTAAGCTCGTCTTTGATATCACGTTTCTTGTTTCGCTATATGTTGTTTCGTACGTATAAAACACCGACGGTGAATATATTATTATAATAACTCCATGTAAAAAAAATAAAAATAAAAATACTTCAAACTTCAATTTTATATTTTCGCTGAAGGTTCTTTTTTGTAATTAATTTTTTTTTTTTTTTTGTTATGATACTTAAACGTGAGTTTTTTGTATATTTATATGACTTTTCACATAACATAATATATTATGGTCGAGGATTGCGTTTTGCGTGGCAGTAATGTGGATAATTATTATGCACCAGTTGTACGTTTTCACTACATGTAGACATATATAGTGTATTTCATGTATAATAGCGAACGTACAAACCTTTTGTTGTAAGTATTGTATAAGTATTGTATTCAATGATTAAAAGGGTTAAAACAACTGGGAAGATATATAATTAAATTTATCTATACAAATGAATAATAATGTATACCGTATAGGTATAACGCGTTGTGATGCAAAAATAATAGCCAATAGGTTTAAAATTTAGTTCCAACAAAATGAAAAGAACTTTGAACGGTCTTTTGTGTTCGAAAATACATTTTATCTTTCTTTATTAAATCTGAACACACTCGTATTGTGTGTTTGGTCAATATAATTATTGACCAGTGTCCATTAAAGCGAATGTTAAAATTTCTCTCAGAGGATGTATACGCACGAAACCCGCAGCAGACATAATAATGTGAGAGACTTGCTGGAGAGCTGCATAGAACTAATGGTTCTTTCACAGTTTCAAAAGTGTTAATCGACAAGACCAGACCACTCATGTATATACTTGTATGATATGGTAATATCAATCATTATCTAGAATATTTGAGTTGAGAATATTTTACATGGATACCGGAAAGATAAAGACATTTTTTAATTGTTCGATAAATTAATAAACTCGACAAAACTCAAAACAACAGCTTATATTGTAGAATATTATGCTAGTACGATGTTTACTTCAATCCCGTTACAAATTATACAGGTATGCATGAAATGAAATAAAATCACATTTGATATCTATAATGACTATATGAGTTCATACAACATAAAAAATAATAAATATATTGATTTCAGTTTATTCATTATCGACATTTTTAACCCATTTACATAATACATAAACAGAAAACATATTATTACATAATAGGTAGTCATTTTTATTTTTTAAATATTAAAAAATGTTTGCTTTGTAATTATCGTTCTATTATAAATATTAGATACCTTCTATGGTCTAACTTTATCATATAATATATATCATACTGTGTAAGCACAAAACGGTTTATATAAAAAAATATATGGGTACACTACCTATGAACAATTTAAATAACAATCAATGAACCGAAACAAAGTGATTGAACTCAAAGCAATATAATATCAAGCATTTTTCGGGCAATTCAAATTTTAAATAAAATCTTATTTTTATATAATATTATTGTATAGTCGGTTTCGTCCGAAGCATATTATGCCCTCCACCAACGCATTACATATTATGCTTGAGCATAGTACTTCGAATGCGTTGTACGAGTCTACTTTGACTTTGTTGCACGTCTTAATCTTTAACGTGTTGCCAATTGCAGGCAATTATAATGTATGTGGGTCAAAAGATTCGTAAATTGTACGATTTGACTTTTAAGAATCATATATTTCGTGTTATTATGTCCTTGTTCACGGTCGTGTACGTCTGCGAATTACATTTAATTTATGGCGTTATGAGTCGTCACTCGTCGTAGAGTGGTGTGCGGTCTGAGAATGCTAAATACTCGAGAGGCGTTGGTGTTACGTGTAAAAGGTTCAAAGGTTGACCCTTAGAAACGATTTGTGCGAAATCGGCAATTCATCAATATATATTTGACAGATATTAAAGTCCTACAGCACACTTTCTGCAGCCACTTCTTATTGCACCCCTACCCTCCACCGTCTCTCATACAATCCAGTCATATGTGACAATGGTTCGAGTGGAAGCCGCATCGCATTATTATTTGATGTATATAATAATAATAATATAACGTACATCAGAATATTATGCACGAGGGGGTGCACTGCAGATAAACGATGTATAGTCGTATATAAAATTGATCGATATTATAATATATAGATAATAATATGCACTAATTACATCGTACATAGTATATTGCATTATATTATTTTGTGGTCTATGGTCGGACAGCTAACCGAGTTTATATTAGGCATGGTGATAAGAGATGTGGACGCATGGTGATGAAAATAATATAAAAATATTAAAACGAAGCACAAATAAAGTGTACATGTATTTTTTTAATCAGGTGTAGTGCTATACTATGAAATCGAAGTTTGCCAAAAAATAGGAGTTTCTTTATATATTTAGAACATTAAGATAAATGTCTAAGAAATCGGAATTGAATTCACTATTTTTTCAACTTTTGTTTTAAATTATGATTTTTGAATTAATTATGTTGTAATTATTACTAGGTGTACTAAGAAATTGTATTTATTGTATTTGTAAATATTATATTTATAAACAAATTATGAAAATCTTGTATCCAAAAAATATACCCGTAGGTAGATTAAATATTATACTATAGGCAAACTCTAAAAGTACCTAAATATAAAAATACGTTTCTCGTTTCGCTCAGAATCTAAAACATATACATTTTAGTTTAACTAGTTTAGACTATCGAACCTTTGATTTTGAATATACAAGTACTGAGGGTACAAAAACTTTTTATATCAAAGTAAATTCACAACAGAAATACAATTTCAAAGTTATAATTATTTTCCTTTTCATAAGTATTGGGTACATATTAAATCTATAAATGTTTGAAATATTTGAATAGTTTGTTTGAATTTAATTTATAGAAGTTTAAACATTGTTATTGTGAGTATTATTGTAATTGAATTATTTTGTATTTTTTTTTTTTGTGTTGTTTTTTTTTTATTAATGTTGTAGCTAGTAGATAATAGGCATACAACTGATACTCGGCGACTCGAAGTTCAAAGGAAATAAAAACATTTGAACTATCAATATGCATACATTTTTTTTTTTCAAAGTGTTTTCATACGACAGAATAAGTTCGGTTGAACTCTGCGGAATATTATATTATTATCTTATGATATGAATTGGGTATAATGTCATCAACGTCGAAGACATTTTTTCGGCACAATCTTCCAACGCGTAACCGTCTAAAACCTTCGTCTACGTCCTAATGTATTACACTCATGGTGCCGAAGCCGAGCAAAACCGATTATTATTAATGTACCCCGCGATCGGCCATTGGGTCACTCATTGTTACGGTGTACGAAGTTTTATTGTAAATCGTCGTCCCGAAAACTTTGTGCATCGCGTGCGTGCCAAAAACAATGGGGCGGCGGCAATAACGAAACAAATAAAACATAATAATGTAACACGCGACGACGAGTGGCTTCGAAAATATATAATGCGGCGACGACGTGCGTCCGCCCGGCCGACTCGTTTCTGTAGGGAAGCCGGTTATCGCAGTGGTGTACATGATAATATTATAATACATAATATTATATTATATTATTATATGCCTACTATTCGACGTAGCTGCACGATGCAATGTGCATGCATTAGCCGGTCTTGCCTTCAAATTTTCATGCACGCACTTACATCATCGTTATAATATGTAGTGTACAAATTCTGTAAACTTAAAGACATTTTTCCTATATTAACGTTGTACGTAATATATATTTATCTGTATACCAAGCAGTCTTTCAATATGGCATTCGAGTATCATGTGGAGGTCTTACCCAAAAAGCTATTAAACCACTACAACTGCAACAAAACAAAATTATTAGAATATGTCTAAATAAATACAGCTCAGAAGGATCTACATCTCAAAATTATAAAGAACTCAAAGTTTTGCCTATTAATTCACTGTATAAGAAATTTGCTATTATGTGGGTAGTAAAAAATATGGAAAATTGGTATAATACAGATAAATCTAAACAAACTAGGGAAAATAGGGCAAACGATGCTAAAATTAATTATACGAATACTTCTTTTGATCAAAAATTTGTGGATTATCTTGGTCCGAAATGTTATAACTCTCTAGATTTAGGTTTAAAGAAAAAAATAATCGAAAAACTAAAACATGCAAAAAATATTATTAAAAATTGGTCTATATTAAACATTGAATAAAATGTATACCATTTATATTATAAAATATTATATAACATCTTTGCTTTATATTAACTATTATATTTTGTTCTAATCTAAATTTTATTTCTTGTATAATTCTTGTAGAACCCGTATAATTTGTAATTACTAATCATGTTTATCCTGTTATCATAAGCAATCTGTATATTATTGATAAGTAATATTAACTCCCTACCTTCATCACAAGCTACGCTTAAAGAAGGTAGGTATACATTTAAGATATATTGTATTGATGTATTTATATTGTACAATTAATCTTTTATTTAAATCTAAAAAAAAAAAAAAAATATCGTACTGACTGTATAGGTGCGTTATAATAATGATAATAATAATAATAATAATATATAGGCACGATACACACACACATAATATTATTATATATGGCCGGTAGACATGGGAGGCTTGGCGAGGCGAGGCGAAATCGGGCTATTGAATTTCGGCCATATAATAACTGCGCAGGTATATACGCACAGAACGTTTTTCGGGGGTGTGGATGTACGGTTAGTTTCCGGTGTGTTTGGTCCTATCGCGTTATCCGGTGACCCCATAGTTGTTTTCGGCAATTGTATTCGTTTTCTGACAAAACGTCGTTTTTCCACCGCCCGCGCCGCCCCCGACAAACGCGCCGTTCTGGTCGTTTGCACCTGAATAATAAGGTCCTCCTCTCGCCAGACAATCGAACCTCGGCGATAATGTAAAATGTAAATCGCACGAAAAACGCGCGGCAGACCGTGAACGGGGTTTTTTTTTTTATTTTTTTATTTCGGCCATGCACTGCACTACTATACAAACGCAATTATTGTTTTCTAAGAAAGACGAAATTTGTTGCACACACGTATGCATATTTGCTCGTTGCATTTGTGTTTACAAGATGGATGATTTTACAAGTACCCGTGTAATATTGACCGGGCGAAGGGAGGAACGAGAATGCGTTCAACGGACTTTGTTTCGTAAATTATGTACAGGTGCAATGTAAAATATTATACCGATCAAATTCACAACGTAAGTATAGGTAAACCGATATTATAATAATTAGGTGGGCATTTAAATATCATTTATATTGAACGGCGTTTTAAGGGGTTAAGAGTTTTTTTAGTTTAATAAAACTGATGTTTTCGCAAGCCAATTGTATAATTGTATAATAACGCTATAATATTAATGTTCTATATTAAATAAGTCATTGGCCAAATTGAAATAAATATTAATATATTGGAAAATCGAAAATTATAAGCTAACAAAATTGAGATCTATGTTGACGTTTTGTCGGCTCTTAATATTGTAGGAGTATTAATTGTTAGGATTGCAATTGTAATTGTTCAATGACTTCATAATTTTGACTGCCGTTTAACTTCTTACCATTAAAATATTTTTCATAAATATGTGACTTATAATAATTTATTTAAAAATGCACATTAGGTTGGCTTATTAGAAATTAAAATATTATATGATAATCAATACTCGGCTAGACTTATAAATTATAGGAAAATAACATTTTACACATTGTTCTAAATATTTAATTTGATTTAATGATTTTCAACGTGCCATGAATTAGATTCTGACTGAAGCTAAAATCCGATTGGTGTACAATATGATGTTTTCTTAAAAACGATCATAATATCTAATAAAACATTTTTTTTCAAATAGAATTTGAGGAATATTGTAAAAATGTGAAAGTATATACTAATACTAATGTTACTTTGAAATTGTAATTTGTAGTTTTTTTATAGGTCAAATAATTTAGTTAAGTTAAAAATACAATAAAGATAGTTTCTAATAATTTAGTTTTAGCAATATTCACCAAAAATAGTATTATTTCTAGTTTATGAGTAATTATATTAATATTCTAGTAATTACTTATTATCAAGCCTCCCCATACATTACTGTAAAAAATGTATATAGTTTTTTTCTAAATCTATTTTTAATACAAAAATATTAGATAAATAATTTTTGGCCTTAAAATATTGTAAACTAGTCAAAATTGTAGGATTACTATTTATTATTGAATAGTGAAGATGTGATTAACAATTAAGTATCTATTTATATTTTTTTATGTACAAATCCTTAAAGGTAGTTTTTTATGCTATTATATTTAATTAAAACATATACTTCTTAATATATTGATTCGAATTACAATTATTTTAACTGTTTGAAAAATACCTATACATGTACATATATTATTTATATTTATTTAGCTTTAAATTTTTTTCATATTATAATTAGTCGCCGTGAATTAACAAATTCATGATTTATGACCAGGTCTCTGGAGCTCTCAAGAATCAGAGCCATTGTACGTACAAGAAGTTTAACTGACCCTCCCCCCCTTCCCTTGTAAAGATCCTGCTAATTATGATGATATGCTTGTAAAAACTGCTAAAAGTATAATTAACTGGGGCAAACTATAAAAATATAAAATTATTTGAATTTACTAAGAATTAAAAGGGCATCAGTCGCACTCTAATAAGTTAGCTATGCTTAAACTAGTAAGCTGTAATGCATATCAAAGCTCTCGGAAAAATAAATAAATACAATTTAAAATATTTTATACAACAATACACAATATACATGACGTTTAACTGTAATACATGACTGCAGTATTTTCAGCCACACAATATTTACAACAGCCTCGCTCAAATGTTTTGTACACTCCAATTATAAACTATATCATACACATAACTTCAAACGACTCGTAATTGATGTCGTCAAAGCGCGCAATGTTCGCCTAACCAATACACATTATACACACCCATGATGTACCATGCTCGGTATGTATACTATTTTTAGTAAATTTGTCTGGTAAATATCAGAACGCACTAAGAATATGATTCGTACCATACTATACTGTATAATATATTGCTTGTGCACGAGGATTGATGACGGTCTTCGGTTGACAATAGCACGAGATAAGTCTTCATTACGGCAGACTTTGAAGTTAGGTTTAGCATCAAGTGCACGAAAATGAGATTTTGATTTGCTAAAAATAACAATGGACTTTCACCGGTACATTTTTCATCTCAGTTCGTTAAATTAGTTTAATTTTTATGCAATGTTGCCAAATGTTATGAATTTTGGCATTTTGCAACAGTCACAATATGTGCAGTAAAATATATAAACAAAAGTTTTACACGATTTGGGTTTTCCCTTAAAAAAATTGTTAGATATATGTTTTGTAAGCGAAAAAAAAACGTTTAATTTGTCCGTGTTATTTTGAAAATTGTATAAACATCAGTACAAATCCGTAATTTGTACAGATCCCCAAAAGCTACCTATCAATTCGACACTTTTTCCCGGACACAAAAGCAAACGAGGCACAGAACCCAATCCGGTATATCTTGCTGGTTGCCCACCTATAGGTCCATCACACAACCTAATCAAACTGTTTAATTTGGACACGAAGTGATGTGCCCATTTTTTTTTCGTGGAAACAACGATCAGTCCTTAAAGTTATTTAAAAATACATATAGAGCTGAAATGTAAAAACGCAGTGGCGACGTATTGTTTGAATCACACAATTACAAAATAAATTACTTAAAAATTTGAATCGACACGTCATATTAAATATTGTAACTTTATAGCAGAGATCAAACGTATACACAATATGTATTATTTATTTATAGTGGAAAATATATAGGTATATAAATATATAAATTACCGTTTGCAGATTTCAGAGCCATATCCACATTGCCAGAGAACAAAAAATGTCGAAGACATCGAATGTTTTGTCATTTTATTAGTCTTTTTTGGGGACATAAACCGTTACTATAACAGTTTCGGGAGTTCAAGTATATTCTCTTGTTACCTTTGTCCGGTGGTCGACTAAACAAGTTTGTTTTCGCGACCACGTGTGTAGTGCGTGTTTAATGTTTTGGGCATATCTTCGTATAACATTATTATGCACGCGGTTTATTCACATAGGCATATTATGCTGAGCTACACTGACCGGTCCATGCTGGTGCACATATTTTTAGAATTTTTAGTGGGCATTATAATACGGAAAGAATTCGTAGGACCTTTTAAAGTAACGAGAAAAAAAAAAACTTCTTACGCGAAATGAAGAGCTGCAGTCTCTTCAGGACGAACATATAGGTAAATATATATAATATAGGTGCATATATGTATATACATTTATATGTACAAAAAAAAAAAAAGATAGGGAGATTATGTCCCTTAAATCCATTAACTGCATTAGTTGTACATTTTGGCGGGCCCGGATCGGCTGACCAGCATATTGTGTATACGTTTTGATTAAAACGTATAGGTACTTACTCAAAATATATACTGTATACGTGAACGGGAAGAAGAAAGAAGAACGAGAAAGCAGCTTTGGATATTTTTTTTTTCAGTGTGCACACGCGGGGGGTAAGGTGGAGGGCAAAGTCCGTCTTTTGTATTATTAACATGTATAAACTTCTTCCCCATCACATTCACGTTCCTTTTTTTTAGGAACAGATAAGCTTTTCCGTACATCGTCAATCATCGTTTATTGCGTATATAGTATTTTCATATCACACACGCACGCTCACGATTTTCCCTCTATGTATATATTATAATATATATCGTTAAAAAAAAAAACATAAAATACAAACACTGCCGCAGTGCACAACGCCGCCGACCCGTCCGGGTATTATAATGATTCACGTTTTCGTACAAAAAAAAAAAAAAACGAAGAAGGTCAATATTCTATTCTTTTTCGCATTCTCAATATTGGGTATTTAATATTGATGTTTTATTTACAATAATTTGGGCTTGCCTACACGTTCCGGACGTACGCCTGCGGATGCCGGCGGCGCAGTGCATCGTGGCTATAATATGTAATGGTTACAAACTGTTGGGTTCTTAATAAATCTTAATAAATTCGTTGCTTATTCCGACCGTCGAAAATGTCGTCAACTGTCCGATCTCTCGACGTCGACTTAAACGTTACTTAACGTCGGAAACGCAAATCGGCTTATGCAAAATCCTCTGCACAGCGATAGACGTTAATATGCGCGGACGGCGTGCAAAAAGCCGTCTCCATCGCCGACTGTAACATTTATGTATATTATGTGCAGCATGCTTTTGAATTATATAATATATGTATACATAGGTATACAGTTGAGATCTCTTGAGCGCCACGCATTTTGCCATCGTCAGTTTTTACTTTTTAGCGAGTTTCTATTATTTATGTTTGACAAAGTGCACGTCGTCGCCGTCGCTGCAGTCCCCGAGCGCACGCGGTCGTCCGGCGTAGCTGACGTTACTTAAATCGTATTCAATCTAATTCAATTAGACGTGTATTTTTTTTTTTTTTTTTTTACCAGACTCGGTCAGAACCATTAGCCCCGACGGGGCTTAAATATTTAGATCGATGTCATATAAATCACACATTACCGAGTTTGGAGAGTATCTCGCGGAGAGTATCTACCATTGAATCATGCTCGTCGTACAAGGGAGCGTAGAATATTGTATATCACACGCGTGGCCGAGTGCAGACTTGTTGGTTTTTGGTACGATAGCTCTAGGTTTTTTATTCACACTAGAAATTAGTGATAAACTAATGCAAACATTTCTATTTTTTACTGGTGCAGACACAATAAAACGAATGTTTCACATTATGAAAATAATCGGTGCTTTATTATACGTATATAGATAGACCGGGTACGACCTGTGGATAACGAACGAATATTAATTCAATGGTGTAATTATACATTTTATGCGGCTTGGTGAGGCCTCGGCCGCCCGCTCAATCTGTGGTAACGCTCTGAGCTTACGTATCGGCTGTCTTTGCTAGCACTCGGATGGGTGACCACCCGGGTTTTTAGCAACACGTCCTCGCCACACATAAAAACGTGTTCCAACCAACCGTTCCTCTTCCCCTCCACACAGTATTGGGCTGATGACATTAGAAGTTGAAGACTTCAACCAAATAAAAAAAAATAAATACATTTTATGCTGCAAACACTAGAAAAATGGCAATAAATATGTTATATCAATATGTTGGTTGACACTTAAAGGCGTACTCACCTTAAATAATATACAATACACATACATATTTATAGCGTGTGCATTATATAATATAATATATTTATAGTATATTTTATACTATTGTACATAATATATATAATTATAGGTATAATTAGGTTATATAATTAATCTCATATATGTCATTATCAACCCACCGCACCGGACACATGATCGTCTAAAATCTAAATATCACAATAATTATATTATTTTTTAATGAATTATATGACAATATATTAATGTCCAAACACGATTTAATACCACAGACTAGAACGAAGACTACACACGAAGAAATACTCATTCTCGACACCCTTTAATTAAGAGGCTTATATAAAATTCGCAGAGTTTGCGCGGCCTATAAATTATAATAAATGTACTTAGTTCGTTCATTGCGTATAAGAGCAGTCTTCTTAGCGGTAAAGACGTTTAATGATGACGGATTTATGAAGTGTGTATGAAACCGTCAGACTCTAAATCACGGGTGATTTTTGTACGTACGATAATAATAATTAAAGTGTTTAATGCGTTATATTATGCGCGGTAATCGTTTGTCGTAGACTGTTATTGTTACGCATTTTTACGATGTTATCATATTTATTTATTATCATATTATTATAAGGCGTCTTGCATTGTAATGTACATTATTTCACAACAGAAAGTGTACAAACCGGTGAATATCAGTCACTACTTCCGCATCGTCATATATATGTATAGTATCCGCTATATTATAACGTCGTCGAAAATGCTGCTCCAAGATCTGAGGAGGAGGAGGAGGAAAAGGAGCAGGACGAACGTGCGTCGAGGCTTTCAGTCGACAGTTTGATACATGCCATGTATTAATATAATATGGTACATAATATACTGATTGGAATACGGATTTGTGCACTGATTTCGAAATCGACGATCGCGGAGCGTACGCACGCACATACATCTCGTTCGCGGAATATAATAATAATGAATGATTATATTATATTGTATTGCTGTATATAATATGATGTGATATCATATAGCTATAGCGTGTTGTGCGAGACGTCTCAAAAACCGAAAATATAATCCCTCTCGGAGCAGCAGCACCGGCAGCAGGACCAGCCGCTCCCGCAGCATCGAGCGCGATTCCTCGAGCAGATAATCCTTTTGTCGAAGACCGACAATTCAGTTTCCCCCTCGTCACCCCATCCGCGTTCCCACCTTCCACCCGACCGCCAAAATCCTGAACCCGTCACCTCCCCTCCGACGGCCGACGCTAACGCTCGTGACGATCGGGCGACGTATATGTGTGTGCGTGCTTACATCTAAATATATATATATATCATATATACATGCGGATATCGGATTTGCCGCATAGGCGATTTATCAAGTCCTCGGAGAGCGCGCAAAACTGCAACAACGGATGTGCGGCATAATTTGTTATACAGGCGTTCGTCGGCTCTTGAACGCCGGCCAACGATCGTAAATAAAACTAAAATCGAAACGAAAAAAAATATATATAAATAAAAGCTTCCGAGCCGAGTACTAGGCCAGAAACGCGCGCGCGTATATATACACAATACACATACATGATACATGCATACATATACCTCCACTGCAGAAGAGAATATCCCGCACAATACGTGTTATTATTATCGTTGTAAACATTTTTCTAGCTCTATTTTTCCTACGGTTCTATATCTGTCGGTCCGGACTGCATTGTGAGCAGTGACACAGTATACAAATCGCGGTGCAGGACACGTGTGCTACAGTATTCGCGACAAATATAATACAAGTCCCGAGCGTTATTCGTGTACACATATATATATGCGACAGTATATAGTGATGTTCGGACACTGCAGGATGTGTCCTGGAGACCTGACACATTTAAACGTCATTTCCTATTGTCAGATCCCCGAGAATAATACACCTCGTATGTATCATATATGCGTGTACCCCGTTGACGGGTACATCCACTCGACGTCGTATTATTTTGAAAATTCTTTTATTTATTTTTTTTTTCCTACTCACATCTCGTCGCCGTTCGTCCCGAGTGGCTCAGCTGCTTGCAGTTGATATATATATATATATTATATCCATAAATATGTACCACCGGCCTTTTCGCAGGGGAAGATTTTCGACAAGTGGACGTGTGAACGCCGTGTACGTATATAATATAATGTAATCCTTTTGCTATTAGGAAACGGTGCATTTTGCGCAACACTTTTTGGCTTTCTCCGCCACTCGCCGTCACCCCCTAGCTCCCCTCCGCCCTTGGCTATTCTTCATACATGTACAGTATATATAATATATATATATATATGTGCGGTGCTGCAGTACATACGCGAACGCTATGCGAGTATAGTGTTGTAACACTTTGCCAAATCCCGTTGCGACCCTCTCTCTATTCACGTACACACACAAGCGCACGCAGATTTTACGGCCTTGGCAGAAAAGGCATTATGATTCTATTTTTTTTTTTTTTTTTATACTCATTTTTTATTCCAACGAAGGGGTGATCCGGACCGGGATAGGATTGCTCAACGCTTCTCGCGTTCGCGTACACACACACACATGCGCGTGCGCAAACACAACACAAGACCATATAATATTATTATTGTACGAAAAAACCGGTCTCGTATGAGAAACGAAAAAAAAAGAATAATAAATGGGAAGAAACAATAATATAATATGCGAAAAAATAAACGGTGAAGAAACCATTGAAAAGCAGTTAGTCCCGTTTCGGTGGTCCACACGCGTCGTACGAAACAATATAATAATATAACCTACCTACGCGTCGCGGTCGCCGCGACATCGGCTCTCGCGGACGAAACTTGTAAATTTATAATTTTACTATTTCCCACACGGACTGTTATACCTACTATATAATGTCTCTCCGAAATATTTAGAAAATGTGCGGCCGCAAATATTTGCGCCACGTGCAGCAGTGCGCCTCGGAAGACACACACACACGCGCACACACACACACACACACACACACACACACACAAATCGACGATCGCGGA
>NW_019101783.1:126865-130793 GCF_001856785.1 Myzus persicae | reverse complement strand
CACACACACACACACACACACACACACACACACACACACACACACACACACACACACACACACACACACACGCACGCACAATGTATATGATGCACACTAGCTATTTATATTATAATATATATTGTATTGCTTTTTCCGCGTTTTCGGGTCCCCACTTCGGGCTCGATTCTAATTTGAAGAATACATTACTATCCACCGCCACCGTCACCATTGTGTACACTATATATATATATGTACATGGAAGACATCGGGGTAAAAAGTTTGCTGTCCGACCAGCCGTTCCTTTGAACTGCCGTCCCGAGAGTTAAACAATTCCTTCTTTTTTTTCGGGGACAGATTTTTTTATTTCCGGACTGCCCTGCACGTGAACGAGTATTTATGAGCTTTATTTCTTCCTCTCGCCCACCTCCCTCCCTCCATCTGTCTGTCGCGTACACATTATACGCGTGTTTAGGGAGCATCGGTTTTATTTTCTCCCCCGTTTATCTGGAAACCAGCAATACGATACTCTTGTACAATACACGTATATACCGTGGTATACGACGCGTATACCACGCGATTCATCACCGCCACTTATTTTTTTCTCCGTACGTTATAAGCATAATATAATATGATATTACATCGTTCCGACTTCTAGCGCTCGTTGTTCGAGCTAATAACGTTTGTTGTAAGCACACACACTACCATTATTAGTTATTATACGATTTGCACTCGACGCGACGGTTATTCGAACACTGTGCACGACGACAACGCATTATTATTATTTAGTATTTAATTAAATCCTCGTTATTATTTAGACGTAGCACCATATACTTCTTGTATATTAAAATTTGAGCGAATCTATGTAGGTACCGTAAAATAATGATGTGTGTGTATTTCGTCTCGGCCGTTTTGTGGCAAACAATATGCGGCATGCGAAACGATGATTGTTGATTTAAAAATCAAATTGTCGAAAAAATCTCTTTTTGTACAAGCACTTCAGTTGGAATTATATACATACATATTTGAAGTCTGATAATGGTATTATATTTTTGTTTTTAGCTTACCGTGATTCAAACTTTGATTTCAATTTGAAATTATAGCCCCACATAATGACGTTTCATTATAATGTCTACTCTACCTACCTATTGTACACCAAATAATATATCATCGAATATTCAACACACATTATTATACCCCGAATATCTGATAAAATATATAGAATTCCAGACTGATGTGCATTTGAATAGGTACGGTTGTATCATAAATTAATCATGTTAAATAGTTGGAAATCCAAAATGCTCTATCAAATAGTATGAGAATGACGTTTGTTTGGAAACTATTTGTTTACGTTTTACCGACTTGTCGGACAGTTTTCTCTATTTTTCTGAATATGTTTGTACACGCTGCAGTTAATTACCTACATATAATATATTGTATTAAGTTAAACGGTTAAACTACACTGGTATCCACATTCCGGGTTAGATGTGTAATCGAGTTGCAACAGAACTTGAGCATAATTCAGCAATTATATCTAACATCGTATAGTTGGAAAAAAATTATGCTGACATCGTTAATTTTCCGGTTTCCCTAAATTTACAAAATATATAATCCGTGGATCATGATATAATAATATGTTATACTATTATACGTCTGAGTGTATATGGCGTCCATTATATATCCATTAAATATTATTACGACCACGATAATTTAAGTGATCGTCGTCTTTTTATAGTCTCTTAACAAGTACGTGAATTATTGATCGCCGACATATTATGCATATTATAATATAGAGTGTGTTATAAAAACATTTAATAATATTTATTAGAGAGTTCATGTTTTATACAATACAAATACAGGTTTAATGTATTATGATAAATGGTTATAAATGGGTATAATGTATAGGTGCTTACGCACACCACACATGATTATAATAATATATTATATTACACACACATTTACGCGGAGTCTCTAATCCCTATTATTATGCCTAGGTGAACCTATAATTCGTCCGTTTAGAGATTTAGTCTTACCGACGTGATTGACGACGTGTTCGTATCGAACGGTTGTTGTAGTCGTTGAACCGCGTAGGTATATATGGTCATATTAAAATGGATGAAATGTACATTTTTTTTCGCGATAATATAATTATATAGTACTTGGCGACGGTTTTTTTTTCGGGTCTTATAATTTAGAAAGGTCGAATGAAATATTGTTGTATGAATATATGTTATTACCTATATCCTACAACATCCGATCTTTACGAGAATTCTTGGAAATCGCTAAACAGGTATCTACGATTTAATATAACGACGATTTTTTTTTTTACTATCGAGGTCTGTACGCAATATAATATATACTAATATAGTTTTATTATATTACGCTTATATGCATAGAAATTATTCATATTATATTGCAACCCGTTTTGATTCGATTTTCAGACTTCGTCTCGCTGTAGCAATATAATCCGTCCGGAACGGGAAACAGTAATTTTTTTTGTAAACATTTTTTTATAGGCACCAAATTTACGGCGGTCTCCTGAAGTATATTCGATTCGGATCAGAGCCAATCCTCTATCATACTTTGAGTTATACACAACGATTTATATACGGTCTATCTGGATATCATATTATCAAAATACAAATAAAGGGCATTATTAAATGAAGTATCCATTCAACATTAAGTTAAGATATATATCTTAGTATTTTGTATTACTGACATATGTCAGTAAGACTTTATTTAATAAAAAAAACGAAAAAAAAAATTAAATGAAGTATGGGTACATTTACATATAGTAAGTAAATTCCTTACATATTTATAAAACATAAAATATGAAGAAAAAAAATAGATAAGTATTTTCAAAAAATATTATGAAAAGTTGATCTATAAGTATATTTATTTCATGGTTTTAATGCATTACATATTTTGCTTAAATATACTTATGTCCCATACAAATTGATATTATTTATTTAACAAATTCAGAACTAATGTAAAATAATTTTTTTATATTAAAAAGTTAAGATTTCATATCAAATATTATATACCTCGGTGCGGTATGAGTGCCATTGCAAATGCTTAAATGCATAATTTTTACCTGAGTATATACTAAAAATTGAATAACATTAATCAATAATATAATATTATGGTCTCTAACATCTAAATTGTTCAAAAATATGCATGATGAAATTTCATATTTAGAATGGTAATGAATTTAATCAAATTGTACATTGGAAACTTATTTTGAATAATTCAGAAGGGAATTCATCGACAAGGAAAATCGTTAAATTTATAGCATTGATTATTTGTATTGCTTATTTGCACAGGTTATTTTATATAGTTTACTCGCACCGCCAACTAAACCTTCTCAAGCCGCCTTTGGTTTGGGTCGCCGAGCAAAAGACTCGTGTGGTGCTTGGGGTCGATCACTACACCCACATAAATACATCTATATACAATATACATACACACACACACACACACACACAAACATATATATACTAACTTACATATAGATACGTAATAAAGGTATACATTTATATATACTATTATGCATTGTGTAGTGCGTTCGCATAATATTGTCCACCTACTATATAACCTATATATTTATGGTTAATATTTTATAAATAAATATAAACATAATATAGAACATCTCATTGTATACCGGTCAGCCGTCGCGTACAGTCCGACACACACGTGGTGTCCCAAAACCGTGCATTATACCCTACTATATTATATACACATGAACGTAGAAAGTAGAAAGCGCTTTGTTTATCATCGAGTCGGACAATATAATAATAATAATAATAATAATAATATCGTATATATACCTACATGCACAGAAATATACTATTATATTATAATACTCGTGGAGCATATGCATAGTACATGCATAGTTTATTTGTCGTTTGTGAAAAATCGTACCGTCTGTTTAGCAGATGTGGCGGGGATG
>NW_019101783.1:79722-126812 GCF_001856785.1 Myzus persicae | reverse complement strand
GGCGCGGAGGGCGAGAGAAAAAAACCGAACCGCATTGTTCCGAAACGTCGTCCCGTAATCTCTCGGCGGAAGACAGACGAAACGGTTTTCGTCGGTCCGCGCGAGTCGATATATTTACAATCGCGTACTATTTAATATGAATATATTACGCGTATGGTCTCATAATATGGTTACCATACATGTACAGGTTGGTAGTGATGTACACAAGTATAGTGTACAATAACAATAACTATACGACATTGAGCCCAATACGGTTTTTACGACCCTCGACGAGACGCTCGCATTCCTGCTCTCGGTAGTCCTGTTTTTTTATTCGATCGTAGGTAAAATTATTGTAACATCGACAACTATAATACTATATACGTCCTACATCGGTGAGGTAGCGACTCGCGATCGCGGCGTAAATATCTCTCGAAAAGACGAGTACCCCGCTGCCCCCCCCCCTCACACGCACCGCACACACGCGATACCCATATAATATCATACGCTCGCACACACACACACACACACACACACAAGTCCGAAACTCGAAATAAGTACCCACCCATATAAAACGCGTACGCGCCAATAAGTCGTAAAACCGACGACCGCGAAGTAAACGGTCCGTGCGTCGCGGGCGCATTATTGTGATGTACCTACGTTTTCCCGCTCGCGGTCGCGGTCACCCGCCCGCGGACTTGCACCGCGCTCTCGGCCTCTTCCGCTCCGCATTCGTATTATATTATTATTATTATTATTATTATTATTATTATTATTGTACAGGTTTTACGACCGAACGCGGAAAAGTTTTCTTTTGTCCCGACGAAGGTTTTTACGACTCGCGTGCGTCTCCGGCGGCGGCGGCCGGTCGTCCGTCCGCCAGTGGCGGTGCCTACAAATATATATCTATATACGCACGCATGTTTGTATTATTATTTACGCGAATCAACGAATATATCGTGTGAGCTAGAGACCTGCATAATACCTGTGCGGTAGTACCTGTGCGGGCCGAAGGAAGATATCTCAAAAGCCGGCTGATCGACTGATTGAGCCAGACAGAAAAAATTATTTTAACCCGCAGGCCTCAAATCGGCCCGAACGAATTTTTGTTTTACGAAAGCGTTTGCAATAATACATTTTCCTTGGTCTTGTACACACCTAATACTATATGCTTTTTGTTCAAAATCGTTACCAACCGGCGTTTTAATTTTATAATTATGAAAAGCTGTTCGAGGTCTAAAAACGTTGAAACTTCATGCACTTGGTGTGGCCGAATAATTGTTTACGCCCGTGACTCATATAATGTGTGCACTGATCTGTCGACACATTATGCATAAAAACGAATAACACGAATGTTCGACCATCTACATAGTTATTTGAGAGTTTAAGACTGACTCTGTATAGTGTACACAGTTTTAAAACAGGTTGCATTATCTGCTAGTGGGGTTTCAATAGCCGAGCACGATAATAATTTTGCACATTGACAAAACATAAAACATATGAACCAAATTACCATGACCTACTAATATAGGAGATAAATATATAATAAACATTAAAGGTTTCAAAATTTAAATTCAAAATCATTTAATAATATGGATTTATGATGCCTTTATTATAGTTTACCTATTCTAATATAAACGACGTATCAGTACCTATCCATTCAAACGCATGTTCAATGAACAAATATTTTGTATAAGATATTTCAGGTTTTGAGAATATACCTATTCATTGATAAAATTAATTCACATATTTCATTAAAATATTCTTATTTATAGTACTGAAAAAATTAGGTGATCTCGATAAATCTAGTCTAGTCTATATCTTTTTCAAAAATATGTTTATAGGTACTTCATTGGATTTGAATAACAACTTTCATTTTATTTACGAAGTCTGATTATTTTAGGTATATCTAGTGCGCCGTGCAGGACACTGCATACTAGTGTATATATGTTTGTTTAACGCCGTTGCCCGTCTCCATGGTCTGGTCAGAAATACATTTCTAATCAACAACTAATACAAGTATACTGTACAAGTTGTTAATTAAATAAAATATATTTTAAGTTAAACTTTCAAAATACAATAAAATATATTTAAAAAATAATAATAATTGTCTTACTATGATTGGTCCTTACTAGATTTAGGATACTACAAAATGGGAGATAAGACAAAAGTCTGATTCTATGGGCATGCTTACCAAAATAATGTTATTTATAGAAGCATGGAATAGTTGCGTGAACATAGATTTAGACTTTAAAATGGCAAGGCGGTAAAATACTGCATTATAGTTATTTTTTAAATATGTTTTAACACATACTTAGGATAGTATTGATTTACTACGGATTAAAATTTTATTGAAAAATGCGTGTTGCGTGTGGCAGACAGACGTGAATTGAAATGACCTACGTCCGTCCTCGCAGTGCGTGTCGCTCGATTATGGCTATTATTGATATGCTACCGGTGATGCTGGGTAACAATAATTTGCGTTTACAAAAAAAGTAATTAAGATTCGTTAAAAACACGAGTAAAAATATTAATTTATTAATTTTCCGTACCATCACCACACGGCTTTCCGCGGACCACAATGCACACTTGTTTATACAACACTTCCGCGTACCACAAGCGGTACACGTGCCATCATGTACTCTTCCGCGTACCACGGTTTGAGAACTTCCGAGTATTTTACCAATATCATCGTCGAATACTCGAATGTACTGATTATAACCTAAAAGTGATGCAATGCTCGACCGAACTATATTTCCCAGTTTCGGATTTAGCGTTTATACATCACAAGCTTTAGCTTATCGGAAGGTTTCAAACATTTACAAATTGATAGTATATCAACTGTTTACTTTTATTATTTATTCATTGCAATCTGTATACGATGTACCCATACTGTAAGGGACGTTCTAGGTACAAAAATAAAAACGTTTTCAAAATAAACTTCTCTATTATTATTGTAATGTATATACTACTTCAAAACGTAAAGTTAGTATCATGTTGCCACCCAGATAATCTCGAATTTGCGATTTATGAGTAAATACAGACCCTCGAGTTGTAGCATTTTGTGAAACAGTTTGGGTATTACATATTACGCATATTATGTATGTACAAAATATGCTTCAACGATTAAACGACTTTCGCGGTCGTGTTTATCTATGGTCTCCGCGAACTACCGACGCATTACAGTTATTGCAACAAATGAATTGCATACATGTATACAAAATTTTCATTGTGACGGGTAGGCGTATTTTACGATGCGGCGGATACAGTTGGGGTCGGCCAGAGACGGTTGAAACATCAAGAATGATCTGATACGGCGTATCACAATATTATATTAATATTATGTGATATCATTTTGTCCGACACGTCTCGGCCTAGTTTGAGTACGCGACCCGTATAATATAAATAAATTTAACGACCGTACAATAACAATATTGTCCACGATTTCGACAGATTAACTCATGGGTAAGGCATTACTGGCACTCGTGCTTCGTGTTTTTGTGAAAAAAAGTTTTTACAATAATGTAATGTATTCGTGAGGGAATCCAACCACATTATGATAGGATTTTCCTTGAAAACCAAAAATTAAAATTAATACAAACCTGCCCCTTAAACCTAGTTCGTATATGTATGTATCGGTGGGTGGGAGAAGGGAGCATATGACTCTTGACATATATTAATGCGATTCAGCACTACAATACTCGTGATATCATTTCATAGCATTGCATGATTATCGTTTAATATAGGCCGGTCGTAATTATTATTATATTATACGAGCTATCTTAATCTATGGATTATTTGCCACGATATCATAACATGCGTACGAACATTTTAATTTACATTTAATGTTATTGTTTAGTACTGCGACATTGATAAAGTCGCATGTACAGTTTGTGAAGAGGAGCGTAAATCGAGATCGAAATTCTGTTTCCGCCTGCGACGGGTTCACGGTTATTCTTATTGCGTCTCGATTTGGTTCTATATTTGCCATATGGACATATCTCGTGTTGTGACACCTACAATTATTTCCTTAAACAGTATACCTATTGTACTATCATTACGCGACTACAACTAAATACCGGAACATCACGCGTGATCTCGAAAATAATGTCTTTCGTATTTCTTACACTGATCATCGTTATTAATAAATCATTATTGTGCATCTGTACCCGTAAATCACGTCCAATGAGCGTACGATATCTATTTAGGATATAGGTATACAACTCGATGTTTATTTTTATTTTTTTTAATGGGATAATTATGTGCGTTGTATAAAAATATTATTACATACGTATAGAGGGTGTGAGCACGACGTTATTGTTGTTAATTAACGTCAATAAATATTTTAATTTATTCTTATTTGTGTATTATTATTATTATTTTTTTTAAATTTATTTCATCTGTTCGTATACGCAGAGCTATTTTCTTAACGGTGCATATATACTCGGACAATTTTGCAATACAAAGTTCAACTATTGCCAAGTGTAGGTCGTTCTTTTTCTGCAACCTTTGCAGAAAGAGCGAAACCACTATCAGTATTCAGCAAGAATGGCGGAAATATTTTTAGTTTGAAAACTTATGGAAATATATTATATGTAAAAGGAATTATAATATTTTTATTGACATTTTTATGTAAACTTATTTATCAATAATTGCAGAACAAATAGTTTTTGAGTATTAAAAATTTGTTCTAGCTGAGCAGTGCCGTATATAATAGGCATGCCGATCGGCCTATTTATAACATGTTTAAAAATTATTAATGTTGATAAATTAATATAAATCACCTTAGCCCTATATCTTTCAAACAGATTATCATGTACTTATTATCCTTATAGTACACAAAGTTAGACAACTTAAAAATTACTTGTTTGAATTCGGCTGTTATACGTCAAAATTTTCAGAAAAATGATTTAGTAAATAAATTACATTCAAAAAGGGAAGTTCTTATTTGAAAAACAGAGTGGTCATATTAAGACACTCCTTTAATGCATTTAACAGTACGTTATTCTACTTAACGAAATGGTTTTTATTTTTTCCGAAAAGTTTTTTTTTTTGTCGTCTCAGTCTTATTTTATTACTTCATTTGAAATAATGTGTTCATAATGTTTCGGTTAATTTATTGCTTCAGATGATGTTTGGAAAAAGCTAAGAGTTCAAAAATATATCACTGCGTAGGTAGATGTGATTTTCGGAGTGCTTGAGTCGATCACGGATTCTGTGTCGACGAATGCATAAATTGGTGTACAACGGTGGTATTTTTAAAATGTTAAAACATTTTTTTTTATACGTTCGCACTTTTTTGAGTGGAATTTAAATTACAGAGCAAATTACAGACCGTGTGTCCCGTGGCACCACAGATTAAAATGGTTTAATTACAGAATTAATAATATATGAAGTGTTTAATGAACAGTATATGTGTTGTAATAATTCAACTGATTAGAGGCAAGAATTTAACTAAGTGACATATTATACCTTCACCAAATAGCCAACCGCTTATACAGTTTTAGACGTCTGTTCAAAATATTTTTCACTGAATATTCGTAATAAAAATAAAGTACTAACCAAATCT
The DNA here is from genome assembly GCF_001856785.1 of Myzus persicae. Taxonomy (NCBI): domain Eukaryota; kingdom Metazoa; phylum Arthropoda; class Insecta; order Hemiptera; family Aphididae; genus Myzus; species Myzus persicae. Next base: position 121,264 of record NW_019101783.1, on the reverse strand, counting down.
TTTTTTACTAACACATTTTCTGAGTATGACATTCAAACAATGCGAGGTCAAAAATTTAGAATTGCAATGCGTAATTTTCACTTATTTCGATTTAATGGATCGTGATTATTTGTTATTTTAATTTTTGTAAGATTAAAAAATCTATTAAAAATAAACATTTTGCGATTCAAAGCCAGTTTTCAACAAATTCGGTTTTTATTTTTGATTGAACTCTAAAAAAATAACATATGCAATTTTCTTCGGTTGTTAATACTGCCATTGTATACCATAGATCATTAAATTTTCTAAATATTTTGACACGTTTTTAGCTGTTTATAAATACTTTCAACTTTAAATTTGTTTTTAGTTTTTTTTCTAAAAATGTCATTAAAAAAATTTCATTGAATCGAAAAAATTATGAAGGTTTAGTAAAATTATTGCAATACTTACTGTTATTTTTAAATGAATTTTGAAATTCAGTATTTTTCTATGGTTCCGTAAAATTCAGTAAATTATCTGTCTCTACTAATCGACTGTCAGTTTGTAATCAAATTCTTAATTTCTCCAATAGAAAAGGCGTTAATACACAAAAACCATATTCATTGATATTTTAGTGCATATTTTCATATTCTAAGACTCACACATCATACGTTTATTAAAAGAAAACAAAATTAATTATGTTAAGTATTTCGTTTGCATATTTTTTAGGTATGGAAGAAGGCCTTCGATACTCCGAATGAAAGTTGGTATAGTACAAATATACAAACAATATTATTGAACTAAGACTTATAAATTATACATTACCGGTTAGTATAATATGTAAATGTTTTAAATTATTATGAAGAGTTATTGAAAACTTGTCAAATTAAATTATAGGTAGGTACATATTAAAAAATTCATACACACTAAGAATATGCAGAAATCGGAAACGGAAATAGTAGAATCGTTCCTATCCGATCGAAGAAATACCAGTAAGGTTCAGTACGAAATTATAATGGTTTCCATATTCAAAAAGTTGCGCGATGTGAGGGTACGTCGGAAAAAGCTAAGTTATTACTATTCTTATATTATTATTGTTATTATTACCATGAAATTGGCCCTTCTTCAACATTTTTTCCCATTTGCATTCTACTCCGATTTCGAGTTCCCACGCCTTTTATTGCCATTATTTATCAATGTAACTGCCCATATACGCTGAATATAGTGTACATTATTGTATAGTCCATGATATAATTGTATGTGTAGAAGTCCAAAACAATGGGCCGCCGCACTGGCGAGTGGCCAAACGGCTATTTGCGTTATTTACTCATCGTTACTATTTTAATAGTGAAATTGGTATAATTTTTTTGTTTTTAATGTTTTTACAGTGCCATTTTTGTTAAATAATCCCTTATTATCGTTGATGCACATCAGGCCATCCGATCCTTTGTGCATCGGATCCGCATTACATATGATTATTATTAAAGAAGTAGGACGTTTGCAATGCGTTCGATTTATTATTTTGTTGTTTAATCGGCCCAAGTTAATTTTCAGGTTTATATTATAATATTTGTATGTACAATGCAGAATTCTATTAACAAAAAAACATATTAACGATTTACTTCAGACGTAACAGTATGACATAGGTGACTCATACCTATTTACTTATTGCTAAAGTTCGAATCGAGTGTACTAACATTGAGTGAGTGATAAAAAGAGAACGTCCCTCTGGTAATTAGTAATTGTTATAATTACCATGGACGTTCTCGTTTTTGTTCAGGTTAGGTTATCATATTTTATCAAATGTGTACCTTTAAAATGGCTCGACAAGACAAATAAAAGTGTTTGCACGGAAAAACCATTTTGTCACGTATCTCAAAATGTCACGAATAAACCACTTGTAGCAATAAATAAATATATATACTTTAAAGCACCTAAATAATAATATATCGGTTCATTTTCGACGAAATTCACGTGTACACGACACTAAACGGCCGTATAAGTTGTTTGGGAATATATATGACAAGTGGGCACACCCAATTCTTTATATAGTATAAGCTTAATCGGTAGATTTGAACAAACCCGGAAAATTATCGGCGTGAACGCGGTGAGAAAAAAAGGGAAAAAAAATCCAAACCGGCTGTTGCGTTGAAAAGGGCCGTTTTTCCGAAGAGACTACCACAATAAGCCAAACATGTAGTCGGGACTCGCGTACAACATAATAATGTTATACTCTGCACAAAAGCGGGTTTCACGTACCTTCCTTGTTTTTTTTCGCGACAACTATACGACGAGTCCAAATACATCGCAGTAAACACTCCGCGATTTTCGTATTTTACGATACTCCTCTTATGTTTTTCCGTCCGAATCGTACGTGGTGATTTCGTCGCGACTCGACGTAGAGCAGCGGCGGTGTACCGTATACGCGTACGGCCGTTGTCATTCATCATATATAATTATATTATTATTGCGTTATCTGCAGAGCGTGGCGTGGACTCACATATTGGACCAATACAAATATCGTGTGCCATTATACATGTTGCAATATATACGTGGAACCGAAAAAAGGGAAGAGAAAAAAAAAATCGAAACCAAAGTGCTTTATTTAGTGTCGTAGCTACACTGCAACAGTAGTCGTAGTCGTCGTCCGGATCGCCCGCTCGGCCGCCCGCTAGCTGCACCGTATAATCTGACTCCCCATAGCTCGATCGTAAATTTAAAATCCGAATCGACGGAACCGAAATAATAATATCGCGTGTGTTTGCAAGTTTGACGCGCGTGCTATTATATACGTTGTTTGCGGCGAGTGGGCTGTCGGACGGGGGTGGGCGAGGGACGGAACGAGTGCGTAAAAGTTTTTTCGCTCTCTCTCCGCTCGCGCGTCCTTCTGTCCGGCGGCGGTGGCGGCTGCAGGACGTATTATAATATATTCGCAATAATAATACAAGGACGGACCGGAAACCGTATAATGTCGTAATAACTTTCGCCCATTTTCTTCATCTCCGTCTCTTCCATTTTTTGCCCCCCTCGTCCGCGCGGTCCTTTTGTGCGGCAGGGGACCCAAAGGCGCCCCCGACTGCTGCAGCCGCCGCCGCCGCCGCCGCCGCATGCATAACGACCGCAAAACTTTTCGGTTATTCCGAGACGAATTACCGAATCACGGGTGGAAAACTTCTAATGGCTTCTTCGCATGTGTGTAGTTCAACAGGCCTTATATATATATATTATTGCACATGTATATACACCGTGGCCGCAGAATAGAGTTATGCGCGTCCTTTTTGGAGACGCGGTTTGCGGTCGCGTACGATGTACAAAAGGTACCTACACATTTATATGTTTTGCACACATCGCTGTCCCCCGGACGGGAACCCCGCGTGCAGCAGACCCTTGTGTGGGTGGGGGGAGACGAGGGAAGTCGCGTGGAAATCGTGGGGCGCGAGAAGGGCCTGCGAGTGGGCTTGTGTTTCAGCGGATACGTCGTGTGTCTCGATCACAGCGCACTTTCGGTCCGTGTGTAGTATATTATACAAGGAAAAATTGTCATTCATTGAATGTTGCCGAATAAGCAAATTCTCTGTAATAGGAATAGTAAACAGTTTTGAATATGAATTTGTTGCTGTTTGTTACCAAACATTTTTTTTTATTCGGGGAAAATACAATTTGAAAATATGTACACAATCGTAAACATTATAAATAGTTAATGTCTGCTTCACGATACTATTATTTAGATTTAGAAATATCTATAGAAAGACGTAGGCAAGTGGGTGCCACTCTGTTGTACAGTAGTTGTTGAGTGGGTCACTGTAATGAATGTGTTACATGGCAATTTTCCTAAAGGTATTGAAAACTACTGAAAATGTTCTGTTTTAACCTCTCAAAAGTACAAACTTTTCACTTTTCCACCAAAAAGATGCTGAAATTGAAAATCGAGGTACTGTTTCATAACTATACTATCGTTTACAAGGATACAAAAAAAAAACACACCATTGAAAAATCAATACATAAATCGCTCTGCTCAGGATCTAAAAATGAAAAAATATAAATTCACGAATATAAATTAAAATCAACTTGACATAAAGTTATCGAGCCAGCCGCGTGGCCTATAGTAATTAATAAATAAAATAAAACAGATACAATTATGACAGTAAAACAATTTGTAGTTTTTCATTAAAATTTTTTCTCCTAACAACATTGCCATTTCTGACTAAATTATTAAAAATAACAAATAATAATATTTGCTCTTTACTTTTAATCTAGTATTTTTTCAAGTAAGTTCATCTAAGCATTTTCTACCTTTTAGCCTCCACGACGTGGTCACCTATGCCTCAGAAGTCAGTACTTCACGACGCACACGATGCAGTATGATGTACTATTATAATATGAAGTACAGATAAAGTTAGATCAGTGCACAAAAGGGACTTTTTGTTTTACCCGTGCATATAACGAACACACTGAAAAACGGAATATCACGGTCACCCAACCCGTAGACACATTACATAGGGCAGTGCCGTACTTGAGAGATGTTTGGATTGTCCCCTATTTTGAGCGTAGATTTTATTTTTATATTTGTATAATATCATTGTATCCATAATAATAAAACTGTCAAACGAGCATTAAATACAATTAAAAATGAATGTCGCCGCGTTAAAGTGTATAATAATTCGAGAAGCCCTTTCGAAGGCACACATGTTCGATGGCCCATTGCTCGGCCGAGCTTCATACTCGCCACTGCTGCGTGTCGGTGGGCGTTAGGCGCGTAATATGTGTAAAGTATATAATATCGTATATTACACTATAGTTTATATATATTTTACGTTTTATAGTTTTAAGTGTTTGCGCCGCGACGGCACTGCCGCAATAATAATATATATTTCTCTGCACTGCCGGGAGACTGTTTCAAACGCGCACACGACATCAACACGTATGGCGGGCGTAGTTTAATCCGTCGCGGCCAACGCGATAATATACTCGGCAACGAATAATAATGATAATTATTGTGTAGCTCACGGATAGTGGAATTAAACGGCTCCGCAGGTCTGTATATGCGGCTCGCTCTGTATTAGGACATTATTATGTATTATATATTATGCGCGTATTATGCACAACACAATGGCTGCGTGCACCACCGATGCAGCGTGCCCGAGAATTTCGCACGGAATGCGTTGCCCGGGATCGAACGATTATCACCATTGTACGCGGGTCGAGTAATTTCGACTATTTTCGACTTTTCCAGAGTGTCGGAACGGGTTAAATCCCGTGTTCGAATAACAACGTCCTGCGCCGTGATATGCGCGTGTACCGGACCCGCGAGCTGCAGCGCTTTTACCGCATGCTGCCACCGATAAAAATTGTATTCATAATATTATTATATATTGTATTGTATTGTATTACTGCAGAGGCATACACGAGGGCAGTGGCGAAACGAACCTAAAATAAGCGATAACCCACGAGAAATCTAAAATTCATCCACCGTCCGTCCATCCACCATACTACCAATAATTTATAATAAACACGAGTACTCCTATATATGTATAGCATTACTGTTGTCTACAATAATTATTATTATTTTAATAATTGTTTTTCACTTTCATATTGAATTACTCCCTGACCATCCCCAAATATCAAAAAAACCGAGAAGCGATTGCCCGTCGCTGTACAAGGGTATGATGACGTAGCCACTTATGTGCATTTATTTTGTTTAAAGACAATCTCACACATTTTCAGGATTTTCTAATGTGTAACACCTACGCTCATTGCTAATTATCCACCACCTCACGTAATTCCACTAGTTTACTGATTGTTCACATTTCATAGATTTTAAATTCTCATTAAATAAATTAATTTAAAATAAAAGACAATATATGAATTAAAGATCAAACATTCTCATAAAATTAATTTAGCGATTTCATTAGATATTAATATTATAAGTCATAACACATGTCCTGTATAATAAGTAATAATATTATATGTATTGTTGTATGCGGACTGCCAGCGATTCAGATGATGGTGGTTTTTAAATAAATAGTCGCAGACAATCTCAACAGTGAATAAAAGGACAATCTATTTCAATTCAGTGAATACTAATATCATTTAGCTGATTCGCGGATTCGTGCAATAATAATTGTGAACATCCGTTGATGTTGTTTTGGCAACAGTCTAGGTGTTTACAATACCACCGTACATAGATTTTAATTATTCGCAGCAGCCACATACAACTATAGCCACGAGATACGTAACATTATTATAATACGTACTAGTACGGCGTTTAGAATTTCGCAGCCCATCGCAATAATTATACATGCACGATACATATATTACATATCAATAGACCATGCATATTTAATGCACACAGGCATACCAGTGGTATGCGGATTTGACGAAGGTAGGTCCTGTGCGACATTACTACCGACTCTCTAAATCCGAGTCCACACGACGATTGTAGCACGCGATGGTTTCCATTATGACAGCCATTGTCATGATAATGGCTTAAAGAGACTGTCACCGTGAGAACGATATGATAGGTAGTCGCTGTCATATAGTATCATAAATTGTGTGCATTAAATGATATCGTTGAGTAAATAATAATAATAATACTCAATGACAATAATATGTAGCATTATTTTTTATTATTTGTATATAATATATGTATAATATATTCATTGTATAGAGTTATCGCTTATCATTTGGTATATATATAATCTCAATAGTTTAATCCACAAGTCGTTTTGTTTTACTACGTGATACTATGTAACTGCATATACTTAGGCTTGACTATAAAGGCCTTTGATTGGGATGTGGGCTTGCATATCACCTGAAATAATTTGTTCATATTATAATCACATTTTTTTCTCTGCATTAAAAGTACTTTAAAAGCTTATTTTTACACGAATGAAAAGATTTTTTCTACAGTGTGGAAATGCAAGTGTTGTCTATATTCTTCCGTTTCGATTGCACTGCATAAATCGTTGACAGTAAACTTTCACAAGTCTAAGAGACTAAAAATCAAGCGTGAAAAGAAAACAGCGTTTTTCGCACCAAAAATCATGTTTGTGTCGATTAATACAAAATATGTGGCTGTCATCATTTTGGACTTACTATCATCCAGTCGGATAGTAATCGTACATGAACCCGAAGTGGGTATAACCCAGTGTACGGCTATAATGTCCGGGATGAGAGCGAAATAGCAGTTGCAGTCTTAGGCCTCGTATTATAATATTATGTTAAACAGCTGACGAAACGCCGAGTCGGCCGCTGTACGCGACACAATAATTATTATTGCGACGGGGGAACGAAACGATTCGTGAGTCAACGTCTCATCGTTACACAGGTATGTTTTTAATTGCTCTCGGATAGCGGAAGCGGAGAATTTCGTCTCGACGCCGAAATCGGTAACTATGGAATACACGTTGTCGTATACTGTAGACAGTTGTCGAAATAATTATTTTACATAGGTGGGAATATTTTTAGCAAGTAAGATTTTGGGATAGGTCAGGCCTGTGAAGCAAAATGTGCTGAGGTGACAAAAATCAAATAGATATAAGACGGCCGCTCGTGCAGGGAATGGGCAGTCCCCGTCGCCGCCGGTGTGTTGTCGCTGTCGAGAGCGTGCGATCGACGTTGACACGGACGGTTACTGCACGGACTATTCATTTATGTTTTAATTGTTTTTTTTTTAAAAGAATAAAGGTGTTTCCGACCCAAGAAATCATTTGTTTTGTTTGAGTAGCCACGCTATTTGCCGTATTCCTTAAAATCTAATCTGTAACCGGTTAATTCATGGTCGTTGAGGATTGAAAATCTAAGCATTAAAGTAACGATATCGACTTTTGAGTGCCAAACTGTAACCGGTTAATTTATGGTCTTTTGGTTCCTCAAACGTCGGTAGAGGTATACCACCGAAAAGTGGGTATACGACAACGTGTATACAATAATATTGTTGTAAAAGTATGTGAAGCGGTGATGGTCGCGGCGGGTCTAAAAACGATTTCATTTTCATTTTGTCGTTTATTTTTCCATTTTACCGTGTCTCGTGTTCGGGAAACCTTTATTGTCTTCGTTTGTTGCACGGATTCCTCCCCGTTCCCTTACGCACGATCGTCGGCAGATGCAACCCCCCCCCCCATGCAGCATAGGTACCTATAGTAAAAATGTATATTTTATACACAAACGAGTATAATAGGTATACACTTTACTTGTGTCGACGGGAAATCAACAACCTAATAATAATATTATAACACAAGTAGTGGCACTCGCGCTACACAGGTATTACCGGTTACTCAAACCATAGTCGCGGTTCTTTTGAACGTCGAACGGTTTTCACATCGATTTTTGCCTCTTATACTTAAACGTTAGGCCGAACCTAACCCAACGATATTTAAACCTTCGTCCTCCATGTCATGCTCTGCAGTAGGTAGGTATATTGCGGTATGTTCGACACAGTCGTATAATATAATATATAGAAAATCGATTTCGCACTTCGTTTAATATTGTATTTACAGCACAATATAATACAATACATTAAATTTTTAATCGGTAGATGGCACTCACGAAGTGCCCGGAGGAGGATATCGGTTTTTTTTTTTTTGGGAGGGGGGGAGCACCGCGATACATACTTTACTATTTCTTGTAGTTATTGATTTTTAATTTCTAGAGTATTTTATGTGCGATGTACAATATAATAGATACCACACATTAACAAATACATAGGAATAATTTAAATCGATATCTGCTGCAGCAGTTGCATATTATGCATGTGAAAGATCGATCCTCGAATTTCAGGAGGAGAAGAGTTTTTAAACGATGTAATAAGTATTCATCAGTCACTGTTTTCATCCCTTATATATATTATATATATATATATCACAATTCAAACACGTTGCCTACGTATCGCAGTGGCGTAGCCAGGATTTTTTTTTTTTTGGGGGGGGGGCTGATCAATTTTTACACAGCGGTGGTTAAGTTTTTGATCGAATACCATAGACCATTAAAATAATTTTTAAATTTTATGAACATTTCGGGGGNNGGGGGGGGGGGGGGTGGAGCTGCAGCTCCCCCTGTCTACGCCACTGACGTATCGTATGAGTATATTCGAAGCAATAAATTGGCAGATATTCTCTGGCATTGCAATGTTTCGGTTCAAATAATCTACAGTGCAATCTATGAGCACACATTATTGCTATATCACACGAATCCATCAAAAGTCAACCATGCTCAACATATTAATCGATAAATAAAGCTTCGATTTAGAGATTAGAGACGAATTTTATATTTTCACCGCCAAACTAGACGAAAAATAAAAATATCAGCGACCGCATACTTATTTGTGTATTTATATGCCTACACCATTTATCGTCAACTTCGTGATATTGACATTGGACGTTATTATCACGTTTAATATTATTATATGTATACACTGCACAGGTGCATAACCGGTGCCGTATTTCAAACCCTACGATATCCAATTAAATCGAACGGAAAATAATAATTCACGTCGGTCTCTCTCTCTCTCTCTCTCTCTCTTCGAGTCTCGAGTGCAGTTGTATATCATTTTTTTTCCTAACACTTATTCTTATATACGAAGTGCTTTGACGACGCACTTCACCGCGGCCGACCATGACGCACGTTCGGGTCGCCAAACACACTCTCACACACACACACACACACACACACACACACACACACACACACACACACACACACACGGGCGTGCTTGACCTTGCTCCGTCGCCGTCGCAGTCGCCGGCCAACCCTCCGCAGAGCTGGAACGAACGGAACCGTAGTCGCGCCCCGCACATAGTCGTCTGCACATATACGCACCCTGCGAGAAATTTCGCAATGAACGTGCGCAGAGGTTAAGTGCTATATCCCCGCACCCTCCCCGGCCGAGGAGTACTGATGTATGTATATGCACCGAAGGTTGCCGTGCATGCGATTTTATACGTGACATTCGCATTAAGCGAAATTATTCCAAAGCGATTCTCGTCGTCGTCGTCGTCGACGTCCACTTTTAACTTTCTACGACTGCGGAAAACTCGAATTTGCCGGTTGCCTCCCCCCTCCCCTTCATCCCCGTTTTGGGTTTTCGCTCCCGAGGGATAATTGGAACCACATGCGCGTGGCAACACGCATTACTTTATGTGTGTACTTTCGTCGGGCAGCTGCAGACTATATTAAATATTATACACCGCAACGATACCGCAGTAATATATTAAACACACAATACACACGCCGCTCCTCACATTATTATCATATTAAATGCACGGACAATTTTTTTCCCGACACGTGTCGAAATACAGAGTTTCTCGCCGTGCAGCTTACTTAGATGACGTATATCGTATTAAAACATGTGCCCAAACGTTATGGTGATGAGCGCGTGTCGAAAACCGTCGTTTGTATCGATTATTTATTTATTATTTCCATAAAATGTTCGGGAAACCGCTTAAATATTTGTATGCATTAATAACATGTAGATGATATGTACACCGTGTACGCCACGAATAGCGGCTCTGTACAACAAACAAACAGAAAAAAGGCTGAATATATTATTATTATTATTATATATACACGGAGCGGCAAACGGATTTATATGTGCGGCTTTAAAAAAAAAACCCCCGAAATGTGCACGATAAAATATGCATTTACATGCGAAACGTCGTTATTATATGTGCTGCACTTAAAATATGCTCTTTTAAATTTAAAATATTCATGGGACGGAGTGTACTGAAAAAAAAAAATGAAATAAAAAAATGATTATTTTTAAACGAAAGCGGATAAGATGATGGGCTTCTATATAGAGAGACAATAAGTTTTCGCCGGTGGTATATACATATAATATTATACATTATAAATAAATATGATTGTACAGGACGAAAACAAAAAGTACGCATAAATCATTACTCGAAGAAATAACACGCCGCATTATATTTGGCGAAACGACAAAAAATACATACATTGCACGTGTGTTCGTTATTATACGTACTTTATAACCGAAAACTGATGCTCACCACTCTAATGACTTAAAATACGTCAAAATGTATCGTGTATGCTATGCGTTTTATTTTTGTAAAGTATCGCTCGGACAAACATACGACTCGAAATAATAACCTCATGCGGTATGATGCAGGGCATCACGAAAATAGCAATAATTTCGCTTTTATCTATAATGTATATATCGTATATTACACGTACGAATGACATTTTGAGCAACGTTATAAATTTCATTCAACAAACAGTAAATTATGATTTTTTTTTTTTTCGAAGTCTGCGGTGCATCTCACGCGGCCGGGAGAGCGCAGTGATGAATATTCAATATAAATAGTGCAGATTGCAAATATTGCAGCGCACATCGCCAGTCATCTTTCGTCACTATCTATACATAGTCGTTTTTAGAATTGGGTTTTTGCTGTGCGCGAATAATAAAAAAAATCACTGCACGATTACACGTTGCGTAATAAAATGATGAAACGATGTGCAGGGACAAGCGGGCGGCCAACGATTTACGTCTGCGGCGGCGGTGGACACCGTCCGCGGACATTCGCGGTTTCATCAAACAAAACACTCTTCCGGATCCTTTCGCGTGCAAAACACAATCGGCAAATGAACACAATTAAATACATATATACCTACCTACCTACAATATATAGTATTGTGTGCAGCACCGCTCTCAAGACGTGCACAGTGCACAGTGCACACGCATAATGAACGCGAGGACACGCGAGTATGATCCTTGACGTGCATATAGAGTCCTGCGTGTGCGTGTGCAGTAGCTCAGCGTTTCCGCGCCCCTCTGCAGACGTTTATATTCAAAAACTAGTTTCATTATTATTTCGTGTTTTTTTTTTTTCATTTATTTTTGTTCGTCGGAGACTGATGTGTAGTACGCGAGAGTGCTCTCGAACTGTGGGTAATCCGGGGATCGGATTTTCGGTAGTCGTGCGTGCCCACCACAATCGTCACCACCGCGTCGTAAAACGAACGTCCTCGTAATTTTCGCGGACCACGCCACCCCCCCCCCTCACCAGCCATCACCCGCGCGCGGAACTACGCCAATTTGCGTAAGCGACGAGGTCTCCTCGCCACCGGATTTCGGTGTGTTTATATATATATATATTATTATTATTATGTGATATATAACGAGGGACCCCGTGGATCGTAAAACCGCCCGGAAAAACTTTGACGGAGGAGAAGACTATATTCTCACCGCTCTGCACCGGGGCAGAAGACGTTAACGAGCTATATATAGCAGCGGCTTGTACATACACCGCATTTATATACATATACATATATATATATATATACATACAAATGAACGTACTGCTTATGCTCGGAGTATAATTTTACGCCAACTTTTAGCGTCTCCCGCTGTCCGAAGGGTCGGTGGGACGAGGGTGGGGTCGGAGTAGCGGCGGACAATAATTCGGCGTGTAAAACCTGTCGGCGTGAACGGAATATGTATACATATATAATATATATATATGTATAAACACGCTGGCGTATATCTCCGAATTAATTCCAATAATAAAAGAGTCCTGCGTGGACTCGAATGCGGTGGGCGGCAGGTACCCCGCACCCTTTTTGGGGTCATATATACGCGTGCAAAGAGAGGAATGTTTTAAAAGTTTCGATGCGCCACCGGAGCGGCCGCAGGCGGTGCAATTTACGGGGCAGAGAGCGGTTTTTATGCGTGCACTCGTCTCGGGGTAAGAGCCCACGATGATGGTTGCTGCTGCTGCTGCTGCTCCGTAAGAATAAAATAAAATGAAAATAAAAAACTTTCCGTCCCATTCTCTCTTGATCACTCTCTCTCTCGTCCTCTCCCGCCCTTCCTCTCAATCTTTCTCTGTCTTCCCTCAATCTCTCGGCGTGTGTCGGCTATAATATATACACACGCCGCACAATCAAATTCCCGCGCCCGTTTTTATTACGCGCTCCAGCTTCCGGTACGCGCTTCCGCTCGGCGATTTCCGCGGCGGCAGCGTTCGCGTACTATGCATACATATATTGCAGTGCATACCGAAATTACATCGTTATACATATGTATATTATTTTATTACATAACAGAGCACTTGTTCCGTCCGCCCGCCCGTCGCCAAGTCCGAGATAGACGCGCGAATAGATATTATGTTTGAAGTTTTTTATTAAACCGTTTTCTATTCCGTCGTCGTTCCTTGTATTTCCATCCGTGCCGCGTACAATGTACGATTCACTGACTGATATATTTTGAACGTGAACCAGTCAATTGTTGTTTCTGTCAAAAAAATGTGTTGTTTCTATAAAGTTTTAATACTGCGATCATGCGTACATCGCTTCATTTCTGAAAAACTCGATTTTTATCTATACAAATGTTGTCAAATGTCTATATTATAGCTTCAGTTGCAGAATTGAAAAATTGCCACAGTTCATTCAAAATAAATTGTTATAAATTGAGGACTGGGATTTCGATGCACTTGGCATTGTTTTCCCAAGTTTACTGTGCGATGGTCGTCTTGTCACAAATTTGTTTTATGTACTTTTGAATGAGAATGAAAAAGTTTATTTTGCATTTTTTGGATTTTTTTTAGATTTTTTAGTTTTTAGGTCATTTTTGACATTTTTTAGGGCATTTCAGGGAGGCTTTTAATTCATTTTGATGTTTTTGAATTTAAAATTAAAGATCGTAGATTATAGATTTATAATATAAAATACTTATATGCTTACAATATATAAAAACCCAAATGACCTATTTCTTATCTACAGTTCTTACATATTAAATTTATATTATATAATATATATATATTCATAACCAGCATAGCGATCTACTAGAGCTAATTAGAAACTTCTGGATTATCTTTGATTGAATCCATTATCATTGTTAATAAAATTAAAGGTGAAATTCAAAAAGCGCCAAATGAAATTGGAAAAATCGTTCATCAAAAACTTACTACGGTTTTAAATATAAATTAAGGATTCAAAATTATTTTCAATATATCTGAAATTATAAACGTACAAGAAGGTACACAAAATGAATTTCCGGGAGATCTTACAGTGAGTGATCTGGCGTACTTTAAAATTTAAATACTAACCTATAACTTCAGTAGATGTAGAAAGGAGCTTTTCTACCTACAAAAACTTATTGGCGCACAACAGGAGAGCATTTCTTTTTGAAAATCGTTTGATTCAGTGTAACAATAAAGATATTTTTTTATTTATTAATATATGAAGATATGAAGTAAAATAAAACATTTATGTACATGTAATGTAATTTTTTAAATTTTAAAGACATTTTTTCAACGCATTTTTTGAGTTTTTAAAGTCATTTTTGCATTTTTTTAAGGTCATTTTTCTCATTTTTTAAGGACTTTTAAATCCCAGCCCTAGTTATTATATTTCTCTATTTAAAATGTGTAGACATTTTTTTTACTACAAACTTTGAAATCCACCGAGATTACGTACTAGTGTTATATAACATAAAGGTACCGATTTAGGTATACATAATATGGTCGGCCACCATCCACCATAACTACCACCACCACCACCACCACCACCACCACCATCTCTCTCACCGCTACAATTACTACCACTATTGCTACAACAGACAAGAGTAGATCTACTAATACTATTAAAAGTTCTGCCATCATATATACACATATTATTATACTCAAACACAATACGTAATATTATACATCATTGGGTGTTTTTTTTTTTAATCACAAAACAAAAAAAAATGTGTTCGCTTGTATAGTCCGTTGAAAAACAAACATATACCTTCGTTAATAACTCATCATTACATTATTTCATTTCGAAATTCCCACGTGCAAAACGATAATTATGTTTGCTGTCTGTCTCGTTGTATAATACGCTCTCGTTTTTGTATATATTGTAATGGGTGTGGGGAAGGGTGATACAATGAATTCGTAACGATCAAGTTAAAAATTAATACGACTTTTTTGTTGTTCTTTCACATGTTTTTTTTTTTTTTTCTATAACTCGGCCCCGGATTGAGCGTTTCGTATTGTACGACCAGATAATATAGCATAATACGTACACAAGAAAATTAATAACTATATTACCATAATGTTTGCCATTATTTATGCGATCATTTTCAACAACGTGTACATAAACAACCCGAACAGTGCTCGATTGTAAACATTTCATTAAAACAATAGGTTTTTGTGAAGAGCGGGAAAAATAAACTCAACGTTTATAAAATTCCGAAATACACGTATGTATATGTACCTATATAGTATCTACATACACGTATATAGAAAATCGCGAAGGTACTCGTTTATTGTGGACGTCTGTTTGATCGACGAAATTAGCAGCTGACAATATAACTCAATATTGAATTTAATATCACCTCTGAAATGCGTACCCATCGTCATCGTTATACCTATCACGTCATAATACAATATCACGTATACATCATGATACGCGTTGGTTGCAGGTTGTCTTTGCTGTGCTTTTTTCTCCATGCAAGTTCGGTGGCCGAATTAACATAATAATAATAATATGTGACTCACATATAATAAAATGACCCTCCTGCGCTTATATATATATATAATGTTTAATGTGCGCCGCATTGGCGCGGAGTAAATCCCAAGAGGTGCCGCAGGACGCGCGAGCAATGTTTAAAGGGATTACGGCCGGCGGAAGAAAAACTTCGGTGGCGAAATCGATACGGTCGTTTGGTCAATTGAATTTTGTCATTACGGCGACGACGACGTCAGCACGATCGTATTCACTGCATCGCAAACGTGTAATATAATATATTATATATCGTGGTCCGTATCTGCCGCAGTGTTGGCCGATACTTGTACCGGGCCAGTGATTTTGCACTGCACGCCGCACTGTGCACACCCATGTGTGGGAGGCGGTGGAACGTGTTCCAAGGGTATCGTTTATTTTATCGACTGGTCGCGAGGAAACTGTTTACCGCTAACCGCTAACCGGTGTATATTGTGCAAGTATGATACGACTGAGACATACGAGGTAGGTATACGAGCAAGTGAACACATTACACGGATTTACCCCACCGCCGTTGACCTCTGGGCAACTGTTTTTGTCGGTACACTTTCTTTCCATCCGTGAGTATTTTTTTAAAAATATTTGTTCACTGCCAATCAAAGATATTAAAAAAATCAAAAAAACATATTGTTTGACAGATAATTGTTCGGAGAGTTTGGTTGTGGGTATCTGTATGTCCTTTATAAATCATTCTATTTGTGAAAATGAGGTTTAATTTGTGAATGATGATAATTGACGACGATGTTCTCGCATAATACAACAGTGCCCAATAGCCGATACACTTTATGTAGAACCTAGTACCTAATTTAAAATACAGTTTTTAATTTTAATTTGAGATCGACACGTCCAAAAATGATTCACCCTATAGGCAGCCTATTTTTTCGTCAGACGGTTAATCCGCCACTGTGACTGTGTATATCACTCGGACGTGCGTTGCAGTCTTGTAGTGCACCGAATAGAGCAAAAAATAAAAAATATACTTCTTTTAAAAAATCTCTGTACCTTATATTTAATAATCGTTTTCGTCACTTATGATATAGGTACTGTACTCCTTTGTCTGTAGAGTCCACAACGCTCAGCTTCGAAAAATATCGTTCGCAGTAACAACTATATACGCAGTGACTCCGTCAGTTAAAAATCATTTTATATGAAATACTTTTTAAAAATATCGACAAACGATATCCGAGATGAACTGTTTACACGTTGGATATACTGTTTCGGCCTGCTGAAGATTTATTGTTTTTAGGAACCCTTAGTGCCGCAGAAAATAGACTGTACCTTCCCCTGCCACAAGAAAAAAGCTCAAATGCAGCCCATTAAGTCACACCCAAGTGCATGTATACATTATATTATACGTTTAAATGAACCATACATATATAGCGGGTTTCTCGATGCTTCCCTTCAGCGCAAAATGGATGTAGATGTTTGTTTGACAGACGGGTGCGGAAGTGGATGGATAGTTGAGGTAATTTCCGCAGACCAAAGAATATTAAATGTTGAATAGTAATGTAATAATATATTTCGTACTTGTGATATTATGTGATGATTAAAACGACGAAATTGAAAAGCTAGTGTAATATAGCTACCACCAATCGCAGGAATCCTAAATACGTATTATATTGAATATGCGTAATCCGTTTCCCTGGTACATAATATAAAACACGATATAACATTATGCGTACACCGCGACGTTTTCGGAAATTAATTGTCGGCGGCATATTATATATGGAACGAGCTATATACGTATATATTATACACTATATGCCTATGCGACAATGCGTGCGGAATTAGCGATTATAAGCCAATTGAAGTGTACCACGTCAAGGGACTTCTCATGAATTGTATATTGCACATAGGTATATATGTACAGTCGACAGCAGTAAATGGATGTAATTGCACCGCGTGACGACGACGACGACGACGTTGATGCACTTCAATTCACGTCGTATTCCTTAATTGCCATTCGGATATGCCACGTACAACCACCTTATAATATAATAAATAATAATATATACATATTAATATTATGATGTATACCTGTAGGGTATATGCATACGGTATTCGATCCGTAATTAATGTCTCTCCTTTATAATAAAGCATTATTGCTCGCTAAATGCAAACATTCCTTCGCTTAGAGAGGAGGACTGGGTATTATTAATAGGTATACTGAAATATGTGGAAAGTGTATCCTGCAGCATGTGCGTGGTTTGTCAATAACTCAACACAATATTGTTTCTAATAAATAAAATATTGTAGAATTACGTTTTTGAAAAATTATCGTCGTACAAGTCCTATAGTTTCTACACACACCAGACCACGCGCGATGGACTAAAGTGAGAACTAAAAGTAGATACGTAAGTGGTATACAGAGTACTGTAATAGTACTTTTTTGGCTCACCTTAACTAAAACAAAAAAAAAACCCAGGATATCGCCGGTCGTATATTTAGAGTGCACATATTATTATCGTAGTCCAACAGGTCCCTGTACTGGAAGTGTTGGATTTAAATTCTACGATAAAGCACTGTCTCAAGCACGATTTCCGTTTTCCTTATATGTTTGTCGCGATTTATTTGAAAATTACTGTGCATTTTTAATTTTTGATCATCAAAGTACCAACTCGTTACTATTAGAGATTAACCTTAAAGTTGATGATTGAATTTAACATTTTTACTTGGTACTCTAAACGGTGTTGTCGGACGCATAAAACAAAAAATCACAATAGACATCGTAAAACATACTTCAGCTGAGTTCAGCCCATAATCTCAAAAAAAGATGGTATGTTGTCGATTTATATCAGATTTGTGTAAGGGGCCTCTCCGTAGGCAATATGCAATTTGGCTGCTTCTACCTATGGTATTAGTGTTGGTCGTCAATGATAATTAGTGTGATTGTATACGCGTGCACCGGGCTGTCTATGCACTCGCTGCACACTCACAAGTGTAAACTGCAAAGCCGGCCAAAAATTAAAAACACGATTTCTTGATCAGAATACGCTTTACTGGAAATACTCTCACGCATCGTAGAGTGGTCAGATTTCATTAATCATTTTTTTTGTTAGTTAGAAGATAATTGTTTACGGGACTCATTGATCTTCGATTTTCAACTTTGTTGCTTAAATCAAACATAATAAAATAAAAAAAACTTGGTCGTATTGAAAAACGTTTCATATTGTTTAGAAACAGGATTTCGAAAATCCAAGTCCAATGTGCCCCGTAAGAAGTGTTTCTCTTCAGATCGGATCGCTCTACGAGGTGTGAGAGTTTTTATTGGCAGGTGTGGTTTTCAGCAAAAAAACATGTCACTTAAGATTTTAAAACTCAATTATCACTGTTAACTGTTTTAAGCATATGAGAACTCTTATATCACTTAACTGCCGGTCTCAAAAACGAGAACCTTTATATAATATTTTAATAATTGGGTGGGCGGACGGGTATGCGTGTGGAAGGAAAGACATGACAAGACGTTTACAGTATCTTCTTCTTCTCTGGCCTTATAATATAATATATATTAAATTAATATAATGTTTTAATAGTTTTAACTGACACTATCGCCAATCAGCAAACCACCTGGTTCCAGATTCTATCTTTCCAATTCGTCGCTTCCAAGTATCTTCGGATCGAATTGCATTTCATAATTTCCTTTTGCCCAATCATAATCCTCTTATCTAAGCGTTGTTTACTTATTATGTCAGTATTTATGTCTTAAAAAGTTATAAATAATATATAATTTACCCAATTTTATGCTTTCGATATTTTTATTAAAATATTTTCAAGGAAAATCGTTCTGCTTCAGAATATAAAATTGTAATGATATCTGTTTAGGTTAGCTACATAGAACAAAAAGTTCCAATCTAAAAATTCAATAAGTCGTATTTTAAAATTGTAAAAAGTCTTATGAATTTGATGTGTTAAGTTAAGAACATGTGTCTAGTCTATTACACTTATTATTTGTTATCAATTTTTTCGTTTATAAAAATTGTCCAAAAACCGTGTTTTGAGTTCAAAATTCACTTATCAATGTTAAATACGATTACAACGAGTGCACATGTGGATGATCGTCACTGGGGACGATTTTCGCTTTGACGCCAACATGTATAATATAATATCATGATAATATAATAGCCGCCCAGAATCGTTGACTAAACGGGGTACTTACACATGATTTCTAAGGGCCTCGTGCCGCGAAAATGTCTATTCTCGAAAATATGTTCACCACACAAACACACACACAGGACGTCGAGTTTTATTTTTCACGTGGCCCCCTCAGATTTTTACTACTATTGCGACGATTTCGGCAAACGTCTAATGAGCGTGACGTGCGTGCGTTTGACAGTCATATATGTTAGGACGAAAATGTGTGTTTACAATTTATATATACATGTATATGGCTATAAAATCGGTCGACTACCAAACTCTTTTTGTCTTAAGGTCTTTTTTAAAACTAGTTTATGGAGGGCCATAAAACGAAAAAATAGAATACATTTGGTCGTGGCTTGGAGAGTATGTAGGAAGTCGGGCTGAATACTTGCTGAACAATGTTTATGTATATATAACGTTTGCAATTATTTTCTGCGGGATGAACTCGAAACAAACTAAATACGACACAAATCTGTTAGGTACAATTGACTCGTACAAGATCAATTTTCTAGATACAATTTTTTGGCGGCCAAGTCGAATTCATACATTAAAGGTACAAATACAGTTATATTTCCGTATAAAACCTTTATAATTATGCTATAATTTTTGCGGGGGATGTAAATTACTCAGAGACGCCATTTATATTATCACCTACCATGGAAATTAAAATTTAAAAAAAAAACATTACCACGGTTCTGTATGCAGTTTGAAAACGTTAAATTCCAGAAGTATGTACCATCTATACGTACCTAGTGTTTGTTCGGAATTTGGTAATAGTATTATACTTTATTATCATAACTTTAGTAGTATGGACGTATGGCGCACGTGTACAACGTAGTTAAACGTGGTATAATAAATATGCTTAGAGTGTGTAGATCGTCAAATGATGATAATTAATCAACAGATGCGATTTCGAGTCCATAGAATACAATTTATTAGGACATTGTGAAAAATAATGGGTAGAAATTTTCGTAACAGGTGTGGAATTTAAAATAGGGCATTACACTCACCTCTAATTTATATGTGTCTATAGTCTATCGGATGGAAAAATGTTGATGTGTGTTAGTAAATAACTTAATATAGTGCATTATCTATATACGTATATATTTATAATTTATAGGTAGGTATTCGGGTATTCGGCTTGAAAAAAGTATTCGAACAAAAGAACGATGACGCCAATTATTGAACAACTCAACAAACAAATAAAACGGTAAATATATTTTAGTTATGTTGGAAAATATAAATATTGCTTACAAACTCACCTCTAAAATATTATAACGTGCTGGCCTAATATATCATGATATAAATACATTTGTTTAAAAAGACAATATATTGTCTGATCGAACGAAGTATCACTATTAAGCGTTAGTATCGTAATTTTTTGGTGTAAAATATTTTTCGTCTATTAAAATCTAGTTTATTCAATTCTTTTTATGTAATGTTTTTTGTTAGTTAATTTTGTTTTTGATTTAAGTTATTTATGACAACTATTTGTGCCATGACTGAAGGACATTAAATTAGTTCTAAGCTGTGTTTTAGTTGACTGCCGCACTCTGGATAGCCTTATGACTTAAAGAACGAAAAGTGGTGGTGTCGTATGCCAATGGCTAATAGAGTTAAAATAATTTGATATCAGTGAGGTCAAGTTAATAATTATACATTTCTGCATCAAGAAGTTAAGTTAATTTAGGTAAGTATTATTTAGCAGTAAACTTATATTATATTATAGTATTCAACATTTTCATAAAATAGTTTGTTGTAATTTTAGTTGCTATGTATTTAGAGTTCAAAACTAAGCTCACAACAATTTAGTTGTAATTTTAACTCAAATATCTAAAAAAAATAATGTCAATCAAATTATGGTAAGTTCGTAACAACGTCGACAATTTGGATCTGGTACATGGTAACATATTTGGCAGTAGTCGGTAGTTAATTATAATTAGGTAATAAGACTTAAGTATTCGCTAGTCCAATAATCATTGATAGTTTATAGGATCACATTATATTTTATAACAGTTTCATTATTTGGTTCAGTTCTATATTTTTTCACCAGGATATTATCTGTTTTTTATAGTGCAAAACGGCACTTTTTTAACAACTTAAAATTGTTTTTTTTTCACGAAATATCCAAATAACGAAACAAATTGGTATAGAATTAGGCAGTGTAGTTGGTATATTTTATAAATATCTTCCTATCTACGTGCTTACTGCTTATAATGGTTGTAACCATGGTTACTATTTTTTTTAGAAGTAACCAAATTAGGTACGGTTACAGCATATAGCATTAATATTATCTTCAGTATAGATTTTAAATCCATCTGAGTGAGATCATGACAATTATCAATCAGTGTTTGTAACAGTATGTAATGCAGTGAAATTTCTTCCATACTAAAAAGTCTAACGAGGCATAAAAAAATGTTACATAAAAAATTTCGTTAAACATAGAGTTGAGTCGATTTGGTTTGGTTTTCAAAAATATTTTCCTAAACTGAAAATGTTGTTAAATGAAAGTTCGTTGTTATAACTTATCGCTAAGTTACCAAATGCATACATACATACATTTTCTACTTGAACTAAAATATTATAGTTTTCATGATGCATATTATACAATGGTATTGTTGAAGCTATTTCTTCGACGCTCTACTGTACCGCGTGGACTAGGCCTTCACGGGGATACCACAATAAAAAATAAAAATGTTCCCACTGTAATACCTAGCTCACGCATTGGAGATGACAAACCTTGTCACTTAATGAGTTAAGGTCATGAGGAAATTTACATGGCCAGAAAAACGTGTAGAAATCTATAAAAACCTGTAAAATCACGCAAATCAAAATTCTATGATTCGGTACAATTTCTAGATATTATTTTTTTTTACTAGGTACTTGATGTAGGTACCTACTAGAATGAAATTTGTAAACGTTCAATAAAATGAGTACTACCAAAACGTGTATTGTGCTTTGCGATATTGAATATAAAATAAAATTATAAAATGAACCTCACAATGTGTACTTAAATTTGAACAGGAAACCACTTGCTTCTATTATACGTGTACACACAATAATACGTAATACACATACGAGTATATTATATGAAATGAGTCCGCTTGACATGACCACTGCAGTGTTTCGACGACATGTGACGAAAAAAAACTCCAACCGTTGGTATTAGAATTATGTAGAGTTTGGAATGGGGCAGGACCCGTTTTGAGCGATTAAAAAAATTCTACCTATTTAGATCAATTCTGGGGACTTAATTCTATAGACCAAATAATATCGCTCGATTTCACCTATACAGAAAAATAGTAGTAATAATATTAACAAATAATTTATTAGATACCATAACAATCCACAGTTTTGTAAAAAAATATAACAATAATTATCGGGCCAAACAGGTGGCACATTTTTTTCAAACGGATTTTGTCCAAATGATCCAAACGTGATTGACGTGCTTATACCTATTATAGCAAAACCGTTTTCGAATTGTCGTTACGAAAGAGTTTTCTGGCTTTCACACGCAGTGCTGCTCGAGGCGCGCGACGAAACGTACCCTCCCCGCCCAAAGCTCCGGAAGAGCTGCAGAGTGTGTCGCGGGACGAGAAATTCGGGTTTTTAATCGCCGTCAACGCCCCGTTCGCGCGAACATCTTCACCCGGCACACCCGCTAACCGGAAATTCGGTATATTCGTCGGATAGGTCGGGGGAGTATACCTACTACCACCCGATACCCGCCGCCGCCGCCGCGACGATTGCTAACGAGAATCGCTTGCTGGCGATATCGAAATCGAATCATCGCGTTTAGCACTTTAGCGGCGGTTCGTTAATTTCGGATGTCGGCGATGACGATGCCGCGGGGCGGTCGTCGGAAACGGAAGCCCGCGGCACCGAGGCGCGCGGGAGGAGAACCGAACGGAAATAGTCGTCACACCGCGGAGTAAAAGCCTGTAGGTAGGACGTATCTATATGTTTTTTTTTTCGGAAGCCCTCTTATCCGAAAACGCGATGTGTCCTGCTGCGACCGTTTTAAATAATGTCGAGACAAATTTAATGTCAAATGTATAGTTGTTCACCATCTGTGCAAAATACATGGCCCAATACGACCGATTCGTCGACCGCTGCACATTTTATGTGTATTGTCACCACCGGGTTGACTTGTTGGATCTACGTAAAGCGCAATTAGAAGATGCGAATTTATTTATTTTTTCAATTCATCGATGATCGAGAGACATGGATTGCTCTGAGGGGTATACATCTGGGTGTCACAGAATAACCAAAAGGAACACTGTAGCCGAGAAATTAAAATTCTTGTCGAATACCTATACCCGGTAAACCAATGTATCAATATATTTACAGTGATTGAAAATTCCCTTTCACTGGTGAAACCGAATTTAAGAATTTTATTATGCACACGATTATTGTAATTGTTAAATTCAGTTTCAGTATATAACGGTAATTATATCTTCACACCGACAGCACTCGTTTGACCACAGGTGTAGAAAATGTGCAACCCCCAAAGAATTCATGTCAAACTCAATAAGTGTATTTTTGGTTATTCTGTGGATATACTCTTCAGTCCGTCTGCGAATGGGCGTCGTATATGGTAATTTATAAATAAACGTTTAAGGTATTACCAGAGATTGGTCGAACAAGGGAATAATTATTTTCATTGTTTTTGAAGATGACATAAAAAAGACTCATATGTAGTGTCTATCTTACTCCCACAAAAGACATTTCATAGTGTCTATTAATATACTTCCGTATTTTCCTCAAAAATGTAGGCCCACAGGTAGGTATTCAATATAGATTTGCCTTACCCAGTTACCCATCCCTTTATTGTCTTTATATGGCAGAGGAGCAGATCAAAGCGTCAAGATAATCGATGACTAAAATATACTGTTAGTAAAAATTCACTAGAAACAGTATTTAGTAAATTGAAATATATTGAAAACCACAACTTATTTTGAATATTTTAAAAATGTAAATAATTTACAATCAATACAACATTTCACTTAAAAAAATATGTTTCAGGAAGATTTCTGCAGTATCTTTCATTAAAATAGTTAGAATTTATCGAAATACCAAACAAAAAAACAGGTTTAATAATGTTGCCTCTATTTGGCTAACACTTCACGGTCGTTACATATTATATTATATTAACAAAATAAAATAGTGCAATAAGAATAATGAGAATTGTAAAAATTATGTGGTTACGTTATTATTTTTTAGATTTATTTATTTATACATAGAGGTTATAATAAGTTTTTATATGGTTTTAAAAGTCAAGCCCCCTATACGTTGTCAAATAACTTCAAATAAATTTGGCCATATACATAATAATATATAGGTATAATTCATGTATATTGTTATAAACCTTTATAAATAATTATTTTTCACATACTATATAACCTTAATTTTTTTTTACTTTATACGAATAAATATTGACGTACTTGTATATATAACATTTCAAACAAAACTTTAATTTACCCAGACAGTGATTTATTTTTTTATTTAAACACTTGAAGTACGTTTTTAAATAAAAAATAAATAAAAAGCCAAACGAAAAAATAAATATTATTATTTAATTGTATTTATGTACACGTTTCATTTTACACTGTTAATGTTTTTTAATTAATTTTATATTGTTGTGGTATTTTTTCCTATTAAATAATCGATTAAAACAGACTCGAAATAATTATTTTGAAGCTTTTGAATAACTAAAGTACAATAAACATTTTTAGTCGGAAATTTGATGAAATACCAACAATGTTATTGAGGTACCTAAATATGTAAATAAAAAATAAATATTCATCAAATACCTATTGATAATATTACATAATATTAATCAACTCGAATAATCAATACGGAATATATTTGATTTAATGCTTAATAAAGTTGTATAAAATTAATGTTTTACTGAGGATGAAGAAGAAAAATGTAGTATTATCCATTAGGTTTCGTATATAAGTACATCTATAATTATTAGTGCCTATAATAAAATACTTAAATAGAAGTCCACTATTATTAGGTATTATTAGTAATATAATATTATAATCCATTTCTAGACATAAATACTCTGGTTTAACTTCCTTGCATAGGTAAATACTTAAAAAAAAAAAAAAATGATTTCTTGTAAGTTCAATATCAATATTACAGTTTTAATTAAAAATATTTAAATAGTACAGTTTATATTATGTAGATACCCACAGTTAATAAAAGTAATAAAGTAATAAAAGTAAATAAATTAGTTAAAAATATTGTTGTCCTACGAGCAACCACATGCGATGATGTTTAGAAATATTGAGTCGATGAATTATTATAAGTAAATTTATAGACGGATAAACATAGTGGGTAGGTAATAATCGAATAAAAAAATAATTCCCGTGAAATTCCCATGAATTATGAGTCAGTAACAATATCTTTCCATCTTAACTTTCCATCACACTATTAATCGCAGAACATACGAGTATAGTAACAAAATATTAACGTTTGACTTCTTATGCCAAGTCAACAAAAAAATAAAAAAATAAGATATTTTTTTATTTTTAATGTTCTAAATTGTTTCAGAACAACTAAAACCTACGATTACGTTATAAAGTTTGATAAAATATTTTGCTATTTAAATTTAAATTGTTATTACAATCAGTTTGCGAAAAAATAATAATTTCATATTATGTTACGATATAGTAATAGTTTAATAAATGTATTTGCCTGGATTTTGTATATTATCGCACTAATATTTTCATCCTTGTTCCGTCATGTATGCAGTCACACAACATCGTTTCTTGTATCGTTTATTCTTATCGCAATTCAAACTACACAGAGGTATTCATAGCTTAAGTTTCAAAATATCCGTATAATCTCAGTTAATCACTGACCACTACCATCACTCTATCCGCTCACCGGACAAATGGACCTTCCGATATATCGTCAAATTAGTGATAAACCTAAATAATTCAAATGGTGAGGAAACTTTAGTTCCTACCTTAATCACTCAATAAATGCTGCAGAATCTTCATTCGTAAAATGATGATGGAAACGTAAAGAACAACGGTAAAAAATATACTCCATGTACTCTTGAGTCCTGACTCAATTAAAACAAAAATTCCTATAGCCTTCAAATTCGACCGACAAAAATTATTATACAAAATCTCCATCTATTAATGTTAATAAGAAGTGCAGCACTCTGCATTTTTTCAATGGCCCCGATGACCAGTAGTAGGTTTCTTAGTCAATTAAGCTTTTACCCTTACAACATTATATTCTATACACTGCAGTCTTTCTAGTATAATCCAATAACTAAGCCAACATTTTTTCTAATTTGGATCATGTCTAAGATCATCACCGTATACCAACTCCTCCACACTATAGACACAATATTACCACATGAATGAAAACAAAATAATACTACTCAGCAGCACTTCTTAATGTAACACAGTAGGTACTTTAAACTTCAAAATTCATCCCTGCCCAATATTATTTTTCGGTGTAGATTTACAATTAAAATTAAAATTGTTTAGTTCTAGCAAACAATATAGATATCCAATAAATTTCTGAAAACTAGCTGAAGTCCTCAAACGATCCGACATAACTCTATTTCTATATACTCTGTGGGTATATAACTACGCACCCAGAAATCTTCCGGGTGTCAACACAGATGACCTAATAATTTTGGTTTAAATAATTGGCTGTAGACATTTTCCTTTAAATATAAGATACCGATTTTCTCCATTGTTCATTTTCCTCAAAAAACCAACTTCCAACTTAAGAACAACAAGACCCAAGTGGGCTAACCTTTATGCAGACCTTCATCTAAACCTACTAATTAATCGACTGTTTGACAGTTAATCTCTCGCACAATCTCTAACGACCCCAAGATACGTTTGAAACGGAGCTGGTCAAGAGATTTACTAATTTAATCTGTTGGGTATATAACTGTTATTCATATTATCGTCGCTTATTTCTTTGTAACCAACTTTGATTATTGTATACTTTTTTGCAGTTCATATTTTTATAATAATAATGAAATATTTATCTGTCGAGATTTTTTCTGAAACAATATTTGTTTCTTGTATTTTGATTTAATGTTTCCAACAATTAACAATCACGAAAATCGTCGCAGACTAAGCCGCGTTAGATGCAATTCGTCGTTTCTTTACACTATAAATAACAGAACGGGAGCGGCGTTCTAATTGGCTACCTTATACATTACTTGAAGTGGACATCTGCATTTTCTGCTCTATGAAATGGTGTTTTTTGTTATAAATATGTTGTCGAGTACAATATAATAGACAGTAGTAAACAGGAACAAATGGATAATTTTGTTTTTGTTCCTGGGCAGCGTTTGTTTTTTTCTCCTAGCACAATTTACATCATCCACGAATAATAATATACGTAGTGTCTCGACAAAGAATGAATAATAAAAATCGTTTTTCTGCACTTCCGTACCATCTGCCAGCAAGCTCAGTTGTACAATGTGGACACCATGTGATGTCTGCGCAAAATATACAAAATTGGTCAAAAAAACATCGCTGGCACGGGTTGCGAGTCAAATGTCAGCTGTCGGACGTACTCCATTGAAATTATAATAATTTGTAAGCTTGTAACGCACAAGAGCGGAAATGGCGAATAATCGACCTTTACGGACAATCGGTATTCAGACAAAAATTAAAAACCGAAAAAATTCCATGCGTGTGTTTATACGCGCATTATAACGTACGCGGATCGACTAGGACGACGATTCAAGAAATAATTAAAGACATCCCACCTGTTCGTAAGCAAACAACTCCGGAGTAACCGAGGTAGGTATCTACCCCGCACGCATTATAGTAGTATTATTTTCTATAAGTTCTGAAAAACAATCTGCAGTCGAAGTATTAAAACCCTTTTGTACAGATTTCTGTACATCATATTATATTGATCCGCATAAAAAAAAAACGAGAAACCGTACCGTTTTCATTTGTCGTAACTCGTAATTCGAAAGCGCCCGCCACCACCGTCTCGCAGACGTGAGAAAGCCTACATCGTTAGGTGTACACAAGAGAATTAAATAAAAATACTCCCTCGTATAGGTACTTATAAACAGCAGTTCATATTTACCAGACATTATGTTTTACTATTAAATTCGTTTTTCGAGTACGTATTCGGGTCCCGTGTTCGGATTATTATATATATATAATTATCTTTTGTTTCCCCGGGACATTATGCTAAAACAAGGCTCTCGCGGCGGCCAAAGTCCCCTGCCGCCGCTGCACAACAATAGATTCTCTTTTTATCATATCGTTCGGCGGCGCGTCCCTCTTTCACCGGCCGGTAACAATAAAAAGGATTTCTGCCGGACCGTTCGTCGTCGCCGCCGCCGCCGCCGCCCTTTCATGCTAACCCCCCGCCCGCCATCCGTCTTCCGGATTTCGCCGGACTCTCGAAATTATTATTATTATTATTACTATTATTATTGCTATTATAATCATCGGCGTAATCCATTACCGTTTTTGGGCCCTTTTCGTTTTTCCGTCGCCGCGTGTCCTCGTGCGTGAGTGCATGCAGTGCGCGTCCCGATAATTAAGTCTCCATTATACTAAACACACACACACACACACGCGCGCGCGAGCATGTGGTCTAGACGGAGAGACGGCGAGAGTGACTGACTGTCGGAGAAACTGGAGCTCAACCCTTGGACGGGATGGGGTAACGAGTGGTGTGCGTGTATTATTATTATTATTATTATTATTATTATTATTATTATTAATTTATTAAATTTCTGTGTTCGCGTTTTATTGACAGCGGTATCGGCAGGGGAAGAGGACGAAAATTACAACTAATTTTATATTCTCACGAATGCTGTCCGAGAAAAACGGATCGATTGTGCGTCACGACATAACGTCTCGGGACCGTGTAAATTATTTTATGGAAAAGCGAGTAGGTACAATAATGGACATAGAACAATAACGATATTATACGTCATTATACATGCTGTGATGGTGACACAGCCACACAGGTTTATAGATCTGAAAATATGATTATAATTTTAATGATTATCTACTATAATATTATCATGGTATAATATGGACAATTATTGATTAGAATTTAGTACTTGGCTATTTTTACCATCAATGTTTCGCAAAAAAAGATTTGAAAAATCTTTTAATTTTGATTGTGCTTGAATTTCAAAAAAAAAGTTTTTAATTTATTTTATGTTTTTTGTTCTAAAAAAAAAAAAAACTAGAAGAACTGTAGAGGGATATAATTCTAATCCTCATAATTATATCAACATTTCAAAATATCGGCTCTAACGAAAGTAATGAAGTACTTTGGTACGTTTGTCAGATTGTTCTGTTCCCCCATAATATGATACAATAATTGTAACAATTATTACACGACATTACATTTTTAACCTTATAAATATGCAGTTTTCAGCAAACCAATAAAATATAAACTATTAACTAGGAGAGATAGAAGAAAACTATACATTTTTTTATTTCTATAGTTTAAATAATATTGAAAATATTATTATTTATTTATTATATGACCCACTGCACGTTACAAGAATATAATACGATCTACCTTCGTCTAGCACTTCAGTTGAAGGATTTTATTCAGAGAAATAAATAATAATAATAAACTACTAAAAAAAATGTTTTTTTTTTCGCAATGAATAATCATGTTAAACTATATTATATGTAAAATAAAAAAAAATCGTTTTTACCTTCACCTAACATGCACCAAACTACAGACATAGTTTATTTCTAAATATCAATATTATGTAAGTACGTAACACATCCGTTGCCGTTAGGATTAATAGTAAAGTTATTATTCCAACGAATATTATACGAATATTATGCGACTACTATTTACTTGTCGATTTATAATTATTGTTCTGCAAGTACACGAGTTAATGTACCTAATTTTATACTGAATCCTAATTCGAACATTACCATTCATTAACCTTTCAGCTATAGTTGAGTAATTTATAATAGCTTTTCGTTTCCAATGTATCTTTCAGCGTTTATAGGTACTTGGATATTGGAAACAATAAAATCAGTGAAACAATACATCAAGCTCATGCGACAAATATTATATTTTACAATACCCGAAATTAAGGCGATCATTTTTTGTACTCGCAAGTCAATAAAAACTATAACAATATACATGTAGATGTAATAATGCACATGCACACGTATTATACTGACAAGTAACACATAATTTGGATAAACAGAATCTATTATTGAATTATTTAAATCATATTGTACTTCGTGCGAGTATGAAAGAAAAATATTTGTATGCTATGCATATGTAAATATTTCGTAGTAGTCCACAAAACGTTTTTTTATCATGTTTTCACAGCAAGTATACTATAAAATACTACCAAATCGATTTTTATTTGGAGCTAAAGAAACATCTAAGCATTTTAAAATAGGTTTTTTTTTCTTTTCAAACACAAAAAATAACATAGTAATTTATATATAATAATAATGTTTTTGGGTATCTATATAAAAATATATTTTATTTTCCAGAAAATATAATAAGGAAATTTTGCTCACGTCAGTGAAAGATTTTCGATGGGGTGTCGTAAAAATATTCGGTGAACCAACTGTTGGGGTCGTATAAAGTATTAAAATATCAGTATATCATAGTACCCAAAATATTAAATCTTATTTTTCTATATTTCACAAATTGCTATTATGATTAATTTTACTGCTGAACGTATAAAAAAAAATGTATTTTTTATTTTCGTTTAAACGTTTTTATCAAAATATTTAAGCAATGTTACCTATAACAATAAAGTCATCATAAATTAAACAAATTTCATTTACTAGTTCAGTTATTTATTATTATTTACCTACAACCCACATGTACAAATCATTTTGTTTAGATAATTTTTTATACTTTATGGCACCAACAACGTGGTCATTAGAGTTGTCTATGTATAATAGTGTCTAACATAATACAAAATAATATGGTAGCTTAAATTAGCAAATATAAAAAAGAGCATAGTATTATTAGTTCAATGATAGCTTAAATATTATAACACAGTTCAGATAAATGAAGACATTCGATGACCAGAGCGAAGATTTCAGGATTAAAAACGCAAGAAGCTTACAGAGGTTATGTGGAATATTGAGCTCTTATCTGATTCCTCGAGATTTATAACACTTTCGTGAGAATGAGTGGTGCGTGTTTCGCACAAAGAGACTGATCCTGTCAAACCATGAGGTGCTTGTGTGTTGGATTAGTGTGACCGATTCGGAGTCCATTGATGATAATTATTTAAGTGCCTACGTCAAATGATAAAAAAATCGTGACCCTGAGGAAGACTTAATCCATATTAGAATCTGTCGTTTGTGCTGTGTTTCTATTCTATAGATAGGCGATTTTTTTTTTTATAAATTGCCATGGAGATGTTTCATCGCGAGCTGTCAGTAGAATAATATTGTAATTATTATATAAAATGTAATCATAATAATAATATTATAATTTATCCACGGGTCAATGTTTTAAATTGAAATATCTGAGATTTAAAAAAAAACTCGATCGACCCTATGCCGGGATTTAAGCGTATACGTATTGTTTAAACATAATAACAAACTCGTATATCATGTGAAAAACCCATTATTTGAAGTCGAATAAAAAAGTCTCGTGTTCGGGTAAAAAATTGTTTCCCCCCCATACGCCTGCTGCGACTTTCAAGTATATGGGCGTGCGTCCCACGTTGAAACGTCAACGGGGGAAAGAAAAAAAGAAAATTAATTTTCCATCGATAAATATATAGCCCACTCTCGGGGATCCGCATGCTGCAAATAATTAAATAATTCATGAGACCGTGTTTTTTTCCGTCCGTTCCTGGCCTAGTGCTGGCGCCAGTTCGGCGCGGACCACGGTCTTGGGATATTACGAGAGGACCGTTATCGATATAGGTAATACGCTGCACTCGGAGAGACGGGTTGGCGCATTTTCCGAACCGACCGAATGCACTGTCTCCGCCAGCTGGTCAAAAAGCGTATATTCAGTACAATAATATGACGCCGATAATGCGTTATAATATGCGCTTTTCGGAAACGGAAGTGATATGGACTCCGCGGGCTGACAAAACTCGCGCACGGGGGCTGTCGGAGCGGGAAAGTCTATCGCGTGTTTTTTTTGTTCGTTTCGTGAGCGTCACGTCTCTGTCAAATTAAAAAGACGAAAAAAACAAAAACAAAAACAAACAAACAACACAAAATCCTATTGTCTGCCAGCGCCACGTCGCGCAGTCGGTTCGCACGGGTCGTATACGCAAATAATTGTTGTTTCGCGGTACACCGAGTTTCGTGAAAATTATTCGGCAAAAAAGCGCCTCTCCTCCTCATAGACATAATAATATGTACAACAGTGGTATAATACCGTGATACGACTCTGCCGGGTTTCCGCGGTGATAATAATATTATTATAAACGGTGTACCTGCAGGCGGACGGATTCATTTGGCGAACAACGTTCCACCAATATATATATATACATAGGTACTCGCTGTGTAAAACACGCACTCACACACACACACACACACACACACACACACATTGTGTACCTACACATTTTATTATAATATTCGACGACGCGGCACTGTCGGTGAATATTATTATCGCAGGGAGGTGCTCGTTGCTATTGTTGTACCGGCGACGACGACGACGACGGCGTGGAACGGGTTCTTTGGTTTTTATTTTTTATTTTTCCGAACCGAGAAATCGTATTTTTTGTTTTATGCGTTTTTTGGCTTATCCATTGTGTTCTCACGACTCACGAGTGTATCGTATATATATATATATATATAATATATATTATAACATATATACATTTAGGCATTATATATGGCCGCGTGCGATAAGTGTTTACGACGTTATAAAAACGCGCGACGGTTGCGTATGCGCGTCGGAGAGTAAATCATATTATTATTATATTATTATTTTTTTTTTTCGGCTGCAGCGCCGAACGAAACTCGCTTCCAAAATAAATCGCTGCTGTAATATTATTATTTATTAATATTGTGAGACCGCCGCCGCCGTCTGACAACCGACTGCGGCAGCAGTAAAAACGCCGCGTACGGCACACCCCGCGTCGTGCATTTGCATTATTATATGTGTGTAATTAATTTCGTTTTGCAATGTGCGCGGTTCACATAAGTAACACATTGCACGAAAAGAGCTTATTTTCGGATCGTTCTAGCTCTCGTCATATATTGCACTATTGTGTCGTCGAGGCCGTTTCGATAGATATTGCAGTACTATATACATCTCGCCAGACGTATATCGGGGGGGGGGGTCGGGGTCGGAGAAGCCTCGCGAAACGTTTATTGTAAATAAATGATATGACACACGGTTTTGGATAAACGAGACGAGCGGCGGCGCTGCGCGACGTTTTGTAAAGCAATTAACGGGGAGGGTTGTAGGAAATCGAAAACGCGCCGCCGAACGCGTTTCGATCGTAGCAATTTCCTACTCGAACGGACTCGAAGTAAACGAAGGATACGTAATCTTATAAACAATGCAAGTTTAATTATTGTACATCGTGGAAGGAGTGAGGTTGTGCAATATTACAGCGTTTCCGTCCTCCTCGATAATTGGGGTCGGCCTGTCCGAATGACAATCTTATGCAACGTCCGCCGCTGCAACCCTCTGCATCGAGTATATCTCCATTCGACACACCAACCCATATTCTCTCACTTCACCCTATTCTCATTCCGAATGCGCCCTCCCGATATTATGTCTATTGTATGGTTTTTTTTTTCCCATTCTTTTTACAATCGTGGGGTGTTTTCACCCAATTTCGTAATCGTCTCTCTAGACATTATCCCCCTGGACGCCCGCGTGTACATATTATATAGGTGTACACTTGATTAAATAATTACTTATCCGCCGATACTCATACACACAATAATAATAACATTATTATAACCTGTTCAGTAACCGAACAAACACAATGCCGCGGTAAATAATTAACTGCCTGCCTCGTTCGGAAAGTGACATTTTCGAAATAAATTGAAAAGTTATAATATGAAAAGTTGAAATCGTCATGGAAAAAAAATATTCAATAAAACAGTTATAGGTGCCTACACTTTTTTCTTTATAAAAGTCAATAACAATTTTTTCCCGTTTTCTTTGTTGAAAGAGGTATAGTACCTACATACTAACTCGTTTGAATATTACTTTTGAGTTATTGCTATTTCAACTCGATAAGCATACAGCAATATGTATACTATATGTACATAAATATATATATATATATATACAAACCTACATAAGTACTTAATATATTTTATGAATAGGAAGTTATATAAGATTGTAAAATGCATTAGGTACAATATTTGATGGTATTTAAATTTGTAAAAAAAAAGTAATTATTTCAGTAATTGAAACGCAGTCCTGGAAATCGTTGCCAATCATATAACACTGTAATAATATTTATGACATAATAATAATAATAATGATACGATGTTCAAAGGTACAACGAGTCACCATAATCACTCTTATACATATTATAATATATACAGTTACGGTATTTATTTTAAACGTAATTATTATTATTTTACGATGGTTCTATTTATTATTATTATATTAAAATTGATTGAAAATCAAAAACTCGAATTACTTATTATGTATTATTAATCTAATTACGTTTCCTTCTTATTCGTTCCAGAATATTATTGGGTAATAACGATCGAAAGTATTTAAAAATAAAAATAAATCAAGCATCATACTTCCATCGCATTTATAGTTATTTTTTTCCCCCGTTTGCAAATTAATTTTTGCCGCGTAGCTCTCGCTTATTCAGTTATTTCCATTTGACATTTAACCGTATTTAATAATATATTCCAAGTGTATAATAATATTGTATACCCTTATCAATTATTGTCGGTCAATGCGGATTCGTCCCTATTTATTCGTACATTGCAGCGGGGTAAGAGGGGCCTCCGCGCTGGTTTGTTTTTAATATAATAATATAATAATAATAATAATAATAATAATGTATATCCTGTACATGACGGGATATGCTCACTCTCTTACCGTCTCAATTTCATCCACTTTGGCGTACGTAATCATCCGCTATTTGCATTCTCATTATCCCGCGTGTTTAGTCCCCGAGTACCGGTCATTTATCTGTCTGACCGCCGTCGTTTAAGAAGACCCTTTTACCGTTCAGATTATATTATTATCATAAAATATATTATGCGTGCAGGCTGACCCTCGTAAATGTTTATCCCCGGCCTGCGTACGTGTCAGAAGAGCAGGCAGTTATTATAATAATATTATTATATTAACATTAAGACACCGAACGGCAACATTTGAAAGCTCCAGCGTAATCAGTGTTTATTTATTTTATACATTTTTACACAACATTAACAGTGATATTAGCAAAAAGTTTAGCTGTTATGAGCTTAACGTTTTCCGGGTAAAAGTGTTTGGAGGACAGATTTATACTATTGTATATGCATGTACCGAGTAATATCTCTTGAATAATGAATTTATGTTGTTTAAAAGTTTTAATATGCACGTAAAGCCTAAAATGTGCAAACGGGTGTTTTTAGTTCGAGTGAGATTTATTTATTAGAGGCTTTTTGTATTTTGTATTTTTTTTTTTTTTGCAAACGAACAAAGGAGCTTAATGACGAATTATATTAATTCCATGTCAAATGTAAGGCAATAATATTCCGCGTCATACAATAAACTATTTTACTAAACGAGTGTTTCACGGAACAATGGTTTGACAAACTCGCTGAAAAAATCTAAGAACACTTCATCGAGGTTTTAATCGTCTTAATCGAATTATTGTTTTTATTGCGAGACCGCATTAGGTTATTGGATTTGTTTTGACAACTAATTGCCGAGTATTTTATCGATTCGTTTTATAATATGTATTGAGAGGTTCAGGACTTTAACGATAGCATTACAAATGAATATTGGCCTCGCACATATACAGTATATGACAGTAAACAAAAACTAAACTTCAACATCGATGATGATGGGACAATATAATACTATCAACTAAACAATTGTATGTTATGTTGTTTGTGTCGTTAATGTGTGTACCGCTATTTACGACTTAATAAACAAAACAAAAAAACTCCTTCCCTTGAGAACTCGTGTTCGAACGCGTTCAACACGAACTGAATAGGTACCTATAGGCCATAACCTACGAATTCATTATTTGCGAAGTGGGATTGACTGCTGTTGGGTTTCCTGTTATTAAAATATGCACAATAATCTTATACTATGTTACTGTTGGATACGTCAGATCGCGTCTGGTTCACGCGCCAAGGGGGGAGGCGCAGCTGGAGTATAAAACCAAAAACAAAGCAACAAAACAACGACGTCGACTACAACGGGAATCCTTCGCTGAGGGAATAACGCGAATTTTTCCATTCGTTTGCCTGGCACTATATAATTTTATTGTCGCGTCGAACGAACTCTCTCGCAGTTTCGCACAAGAGAGCGGGTCGTTCAGATGTAAAAGACGAGTGCGCGTGGAGTTGAACAACAAAAGACTGTCAAAAAACAGTACCGTAATTTTTTTTTTTTCCTTTCCTACGACCATAAAAACAGTCAGCTGCACATGCCGTATACGAGTGTATAGTCGCGTGTTATTGTTGCACAGCGTGCAGAGCATGTGAAACTGGAGGGGCGGGCACCTGCTTGTCCGAATTGTCGCGAAAATCATTTTTTGACTGAGCAAATATCGCTGCACTTGTAATCCTATGTATATACTGCAGTCGTCCATAACACACAAGTTGCACCATATACTTGTATACCTATTATTATATATGTATTGCACGTCGTGATATTAGATGATAAAAACTCGGAGGGATATCATTTGAAATTCTTCGAGCTAAACTGCTCGCCAGAGAGTCTAATTACGATAGGGATGTGCCTATATCCACTGTAGTCTGCAACCCATGTATATTATATACTTTATATGATGTATTATATACATTGTATATTATATATATATATATATATACATCAAAGCGGTAAAATTGTGCGTCCCGTCGTGTTTTTCAGCTCGAGAGGGCCCACCCGGCGGGCGGAGAAAATTAATTTTCCACCGGGAAACCGGGTAACCTTTTACGGGTCGTCGGGAACAAGTGCGGGGAGTGGGTAGGTACTCGGGGAAAAAAATCCGATGATCAAATCTCGTTAAATTCTAAGGACGGCTGAAAAAAAAGAAAGAAAAAACTGCAGGTTTTTGACGAGATCGGTGTCCTACGGATGATGGACGCGGGGAGTGTATGGAAAGAAATTAGTCGATCGGTAAATTCTTTCCATTATTTTTAATAGAGCTTTAACAACGGAGAAAAGGTTGATTATGTCTTTTGCTCCTCGCGTCCCTTACCGCCCGCCCCGTGTTGCACCCCCTCGGCGCCGCCTGCGCCGCGGCCGTCGGCGCGAGACGAGTAGTCAACTCGTGTCGGAAATATTTCCCAGGAGAACAAGCCCGAGAAAAAAGGGAATCGGCCGATAATTAAACCGACGGAGGCGGCTTTTTCCAGCGCGCGCGGATCCGATTAACCGCCGGCGCGCGAGATTTTTACGGCGCCCAAGCGCATCGCCGCGGATGAAGACATAATCCCACGAAAACCCATCGTTTTCCTTTCGGTTTCCGCCCCTCCCCCCCCCCCCCCCCCAATCTTACGCTGCAGCAGCACGTGCAGTTGCGGAAACGATACCAGAGTTTAATTACGTGTTATGCGAGGCTTAAAAATGATTCGGGAAATCCCGTGTAGGCATAGGTATTAAGTTTTCGGTGATCGTATATAAAGGTATTACAATAATATAATATACCTAACTGCACTATAATATACTGTGCGCAAGTCGTCCGAGATTAATTTTTGGTCCATACCCGCAGCTTTATAATATTATTATGTTATATCTTACGAGATATATTACAAGCTGCAGCAACGCCGCGAGTATAATGGCAATAGTTGCGCAGTCGGTCATTATTTCACTCCCATCCCGGATGTTTTTCATCTAGCGTACCTTACATTTTTCTGACCAGTTTTATTGTGCCGAATGGGTAGGCATCACTCATGTCCCGAGAGGATAATAATACAATATATTATTTCGTATAGTCATCCATCTACAGCATACATCGGCTGAGTTAGGAGTTCTAGGAGGTTTGCAACAAGTTTAATATATTATATTTTTAAGAAAAAATTTTAATTAATTTAATTTAATACAAATTATATGGTTACATACGTAGAATTTGAATTGAAATAATAATAAAATGTTTGTTTTTTAATATTTCCAGATTACTCTTGGAAAAAATGGTTTTTATGAAATTCTGCTCAGGCGGCGATTCCATGGTGAGTCCCATTTTTTCCTTTAATAATGAAATTATTAGAATTCTGATTTTCGGAATTTTTAAATACATTTAAAGACCATATTTTAAAATCCGTAAGATTTCTTTGTACTTTTTAGGGAGTGTTATGTAACAACACAAATTTTTTTTTTATTAATATTACTGTTAATTATTTAGTGGATTATTATTTTGAAAATGTTGGTGTGCACAATTTTAGTTATACATATGTTACGAGCAAAAGTCGAAATCGGGCAAACCTCAGAAATGCCCAGGAAAACGCGAACTGCCCACAATCCTTGGGCAAAATGTCATATTTCGGGTTTTGGCAGAGAGAATCTAGTTATGACCAACCTGATTCGAGCAAAACCGTATACTGACTTTTATCGTAAGGGCAAAACCGCAGTGTCTTAAATACGTTTGCTAATATTAAATACAAATAATCAAAAATAAATATTATTGTACGAATATAATTGAGTACACTTAAATATAATGCTATTAAGTACTCGTATGAAAAATAATAACAAATAATAATATTAGGTACTCTTATACCGTTAAAATAATAATATCAAGATAATGTCAAAAACTAACCTAACCTAACAAAAAATCACTATTTGTATTTAATATCGGCTAACGTATTTTTTAAGACACCACGGCTTTGCCCTTACGATAATAGTCAGTGTACGGTTTTGCCCAAATAAGGTTGGTCATAACTAGATTCGCCCTGTCAAAAGCCGAAATATGTCATTTTGCCCAAGGATTGTGGGCAGTTCGCGTTTTGCCTGGGCATTTCTGAGGTTTGTCCGATTCCGACTTTTGCTCGTAACATATTTAAACGTAGGTTTACCTGTTTGGTACTTATATCAATTTTCAATTTTTTTTCTTCCTGTGTGTGAAAAGTTATTGACGTCGTAAAGTTCTGTGCTAATGATTGTCCATCAGTGTTGCGATTTGTTGGTCCTATATTTTTCGTTTCTGTAGGTTTCAATATAAGCACTATTATTATTATTATTATTATTATTATTGGTAATGGCGAACTGCATTCATCAGAGTTCAGCAGCCGGCGAAGCGATTAATAGTGTTTTCCGCATGACTGAAACTCATTCCTCCTTATCACCAGACAGAAATCGCATGAAGTGCTAACAATATTCATCGGCTGACTGGGCGGAACGCGAGGTTATCGCGTTATAATAATGTGACAATACAGACTTGGGAATTTTTTCAAATACTTTTCCGGGGGGGCCGTCAGAATCGACTGATATTGTTTTCAACTTGTGAAGTCATGTAAAAATCTAGTAATATGATAACACTGCAATACTTTGGGCTGTAATTTCACGTATTATGTGGGGGAACATGCGTATCGGTATATCTCACGTTTATTCAATTATACACATAATATACAAGGCCGTAGCCGGAGGGGGGGGGTTATTTTATTATATAATATAACATATTTATACACAAAACCCCCCCTAAATATTTTTCTGGCTACGGTCTTGCATATATATGTTGTATAATGTGTGCTATGTGCACATATATAGTCATAATGTTATATACGTAATCTAGTTCATTATGTACACACTACGAGCGCTAGAGTGATCGAAATTCTGTAAATTCCCAAAGTCGTATACGATGTATTTCACACTCTTCCGGTTGTAGAATATCGACATTCGACGTACATGAACGCATCGCATACACGATGTATGTATTAGAGACTTGTAGTATACTAATTACCTAGTTATAGTTGATGTGTACGTTTTTATAACATAATTAATATTATTTAATATAACATACCGCCTGTCAGCAATCTGACATCATTGCGTAGAGCCCAACACTGCACCTTCCGCAAATGAATGGATATAAAAATAAGGGTGCCAAACAGTGGAGCTATTAGCCATCAGGTTTTTAACCCCCGACGAGTATTAATTATAAATATATTATTTATTCTTTATTTCCACTAAAATGCTTAACTCGATTAAATATTTATTAGTTATCACTTTACTATTTTAACTGTTCTTCTTTCACGACTAGTGAAACCTCTTGACAGCTAACTCCTTCGCCGTTATGGTTACAAGCTCGGCTCCTTCACTTGCCAGCACCGGCTCTTACCCCGCTTCCCGCTGCTATCGTTAAAAAGACTCCTTGACTTCCGAGTGTCCCACCACGCCGGACCGCGTGACCAGTCGTTACAAAACCGTAGGTACGGTTTATTTATATTTATCTGCCCACCCCCCACGACGGACGCCGACGAGTTTTCGAAGTCGAAAGGTCTTCGCTTAATCTCTATAATATAGTCTACGCGATGAGATGGCCCTGCCGTCGAAACGTGATGACCTTTAAGTATAATAATAATCATAATAATTAATGTGGGGCCAGCGGCGGTGCGGGATATATTATATTATTATTATTGTCACCCAATAACTGGAGTGCGCAAACTAAGCCGTTTAGAGATGTCGGATTAACGTCGGCCGCCCGCTGCAAAAGGTCTATATGCACTGCGCGCATAGCAGTCTTATACAGTGTAGGTAGGTGGAGTTATAGTCATTTCATTATTATGCGATTATATCGTGAGTGTGTGTTGTCTCACTCACTCACTCTCTCTCTCTCTCTCTCTCTCTCTCTCTCTCTCTCTCT
>NW_019101783.1:49826-79551 GCF_001856785.1 Myzus persicae | reverse complement strand
ATAGCATGTAGTTATGACGTGGGCAATAAAATTTTCAGATGTAACGTAATCTTAATTACGTGACCCGAAAATACCGCGGGGCTGAGTATCTTATTTCGCCGAATACGCTGCCGTGTCCGAACCAATTACCGGTAATAACGTTTTAAGCCATCGGGCGCCCACCCCCTTTCAGCCCTAATATTATAGCACACACTGTCGCGCGCACGGAGACTTAGCGACAGTGGTAGTGGTATAACGGGTAACCAATATAATATGATGTGTGTGCAGTTAAGAGGATTTGAAATTCTACTCGTGCGCCGTTGGGTTAACTTCTATACATCTCTCTCCCTCTAGCTCTGTTTCTCTCTGTCACTATATCTATCTGTCTATCTCTCTTGTGCAGGTTCGTCGTCGTCATTTATACTCATACAGAGTGATTCTTTTATAAATATATACATTCAGCATCTCTTTTTACGAAAATATTTTCACATCATTTAACATTTTTTTTTTTTTAATAACTACAAGCGTATTATTTTAATTTTATAATCCCGAGCGGAATATTTTTACGAGGACTTCCGATATAATATATAAATTGAACACTGAGCTGTATTTAATATTAGTTATAAATAGGATTCGGATTTGTATGCAAGAAGCCACTTAAAATATGCAATTAAACATGCTAAATTAATATGCACATATGGAAATTGATCACTTCTAATAGATAATTATTATTAATTAACTTATAAACATAAGATTGTTGTATTATTATTAAATTCAACCAAAAATAATACTCTTAGAAGTCAAGTATAACAAAATAAAAGTTATTATGTATTTTTATGTACGTAATAAAAGAAAATATAAAATAAATTAATGTGTAATACATCGTGTAAGGTAATATTTTTTAGATTTATACATTTTATAAAATGTATAACAATTTTGCAAAATTTGAGATTTTCGAATTTAAAATTACGATCATCCCGTAGAATATAATATTTGCGCTTTGAATGTCTTCTTATTATAACGATACGTTTGGCTTATAATTAAAGCAATGCAGGTTAAATGTTTAGCTGTCACGGAGTTTCTCAATTTCATCACATTTACTAATTTATCAATTTGTTATTTCATTAATACGTTAGTGTACTTACCTGTGGTTTTTTGATTTGTCGTATCAAAAACATATAATTACTGTTTTTTTAAAGTTACAGTATTCATTTCAAATGAATTTCTATTATTTTATAAAAATATAGGTACATTTTCGCAGAAATACTCACGTACACTAAAATATATTATGTAGATAAGTATATTAGAACCTATAGGTACGAAACCCATAGATACTCAAAGATATTTAACCAGATTCAATCAGAATCATTAAAAGTCGATGACATGAAAAATATATTTGAATATGCATTTGAATTTTGAAATGCATAAATTCGGGCAATTTAGTATTAATAGAAACACCTTGTATATACAGATAGTGCTCCCACACGCAAAGACTGGCAATTGCATCAGAGCCGCAGTCCTAACAAAAACGTGATAAACAACATAATATTATTATATAGGTGCAGTGTATTTTGTTTTTTTTTTTGTTTTTTGATCATTAGAAG
This sequence comes from Myzus persicae, assembly GCF_001856785.1. Taxonomy (NCBI): domain Eukaryota; kingdom Metazoa; phylum Arthropoda; class Insecta; order Hemiptera; family Aphididae; genus Myzus; species Myzus persicae. The sequence goes on along the minus strand of NW_019101783.1, from coordinate 77,968 downwards.
TTACATAAAAAAAGAAGAGAAAATGCGTTTTGTACGAGAGTGTCGTTTTTCTCTCCCTCTTGTCTTACGACCGTCGGACGTCGCTCGTTCGGACGCGCACGAATCGTCTTTCATGGCGTTCATTAAGAGACGACGACGTGTAGGCCCCGTCGGCCACGACGGATTTCACACTTAATACTGTTATATATATAATAATAATAATAATAATAATAATAACATTATTTGTGCACTTGATTTTCGACAAAACCCAACGAACGGTTAAAAACACGTCGGTTACTGATGCAGACCCTTTTCGAATGAATAATAAATGCGAATTTGTCAATATTGCACCCACACATACACCCACCCACAACGCTTTTTCCAGTACGTTGAATAGCATTTCGCGAGTTTTCACTTTTTACGTGAACAATATATATATATATTATGTATATATAGTATTAATATACACGGTCGGTGTTTGACAAATATTACACGAAATAATAATACGGCGACGACGAACCGCCTGTACTTGCATATATTATAACGTAGCCTGTGCTTTTATAATGTTTGCCATTTTTTTTCTATCTTCTCGAATTTAAAAACGACTTGATAAAAATATTGTGTTATATCGCAGTTTAGAATGCTCATTATTCAAAAATTATAATTCCATGCGATGAAAAGAAGTGCACAAAAATAATAACTTATACACTCCGACTCCGGAATGAATTACACGGATATAAAAGTATTTAAAACTTCTCGAAGGGTCGATATTCTGTATCAGGAATTAAAACTGTTGACGTAAAATTAAAATGCAATAAATAATCGTATTAAACAAACATTAATGGAACTTTTTTTTACAAAACTAATTTATTATTATTATTTTTTTGTTAAGTTTATTTTTCTGCATTGTTAACTATATCTCGATTGAATATCAGATGAGTGGTTTATTATTATCTGTACAACCGTAAAAACGAGGGTTCAAATTGAAAAGGTAAAATAATTGATTGTACGCGTTTAAATTCGAATATGATATCAAATAGCCCAAAAAATGTACATTCAAAGAAACTATAATTTAGTGAATAATTTACTTACTGTAAAAAAAAAAGATGTATAAAATACTATAAATACATACACGTGTAACTATACTTTATTAAGTTATAATAAAATTGAATTTTTTAATCATGACGCAATGTATACATAGGTATGCGCAAAACGTTTGGAAAATATATGAGTATGTCTAAAAACACAGCTTTTAACGAAATTATTATTCTGGTTAAATATAATATGAAAATCAATTAACAGTTCAATAGCTGTTGGTGTTATATCGTTGATTGCAATTTTATTTGAATGCATGCATAAATATTAAAATATATTATTGTACATACCAATGTTTGAAAATTGTGAAAGTTGTACATGGAATCAGACATATCGTGTATATAATAAAAGCCTGTAATTATTTTATGTGGGTTTTGTAGAGTAAACAATTGCATATTATACTTTTTGATTTTATTTAAAAACCATACTTCCGGTTTGAAAATAATAAAATAACGATTGGCGGGAATGATATCGTTATTTGTAATATACAGACGAATTATTACTATTATTCGGCGAACAAACAAATACAAATAATAAATTTAAATTCTGAGAATCCCATACAGTTCAATATACCTAATTATAAATTTATGAATTATATAGTTTTACAATAGTATTTATTTGATGGAAATCACTGTATTCAAAATGTAAAAATGATTATTGCATTAGGTAGATATTGAGTAATCAATCTCGAGAATATAAAACAAAACTAAAGATCATTTTTTTTGCAGTTTTAAAGTCATCGAAATAATTATAAATTACCTATACTAGTCATTGTAAAATCAACTAAAAACAATACTTCTCTTGGAGACAAATCGACAAAGTTGTAGGTTTTGAATACAGCTCTTAGTTTAGTAGGCCACTATGGATTTATTAAATTTGAATTCGATGATAAATCGTTGTATGCGATGAAAACAGATTTTGAGCGGAGACGGTATATCATTCTGTCAGTCTATATATTTCTAAGCATATTTTATTATATATATTTATAATGCTACTTGTAATTTATTTTTCTAACGGTAGGTTGAACATTTAATTTTAAAAACTCTGAACTATTTTCAAATTTTTACCTATATTTATTTTCTAACTTTAAAATATATTTACCATGTGAATTTGTCATTTATAGTGCTCTATAGAAAAAATATGTTATATCAACAAAGTAATACAAATATTATTTGTTATTATTAGTAATATTATACAAATTACATTTTTTTGAATTTTCGTTAAATGTTTTAGTGAATATTTGTACGTTTCTAAGAGCATAATAATAACATATTATGTTACCGCATATCTGATTATTTTTTAGTGTTAAGACTTATAAGTCCCGAATGTTAAGTCACTGATGGTCACTAGACAACCGTATTCAAATCGCGTGATATAATAATTTATGAATGCATTACATATCAGTAGGTTGCTCGGCTGAAGTTTGATTTTGACCGTCAACTGTGAAATAAAAACTGTGCCAAACCACCTGTGAGAATAATATTATGTATCGAACCTAATACCTATGGCACCATAGCTACCTAAATGTAATATAATGTAACTGTTCGGCTTGGGTATAACATAATATATTATTATTATAATATGCATGTTAATTGTACCTACCTATATATATATAATATAATAAGAGGCGAATACGCGTCAATGAACCTAATACGATGTACCTAATATTATTATTTTTTTATTATTGTACATATTTTACCGATGTAAAAATAATATGAATTTGGGTACCGTTTTGCGAACGTTGTGGTGTGAATCTTAAGCTGCCCTTATTGGGATAAATAATAAAAAAAATTACAACGAGCGTCTCTCACTACTGAATACCCATTATAATACACCGACCAATAATACGACGTCATATGTGCATACTTGGACGGGCTTATAATGGTCATTAGGGTCTTAAAAAACTTGTCTGGTCGTTTAATGATCTCCCGCAGAAACGGGCCGTTAAATTGTATGTCATGCGGCCAAAGGAAAAGGGGAGGAGTTTTTTTTCGGGAGTCTCGTAAAAACGAAACATGCGGTATGGTTATGAATAATAATAACAATAATAAAAAACAAAAATGCTGGTACGAAAAAAATTCCAGTGACGCTATAAATTGTGCCAAACACCGGTTGTCGAGCTAAACGCATGCGTACACCACACACACACACAAATAAAACCAAATCCGTTAGCAAATAATTATTTTTAACTACGTTATTTATTTTTTTATTGTTTTCTCCCCACGTGTAGTAAACATTGACCAACACAATATTTCTATTACCTAGATTTTAAGTTTGAAATTTAAACTCAACGTCGTTCGATTATATGTAAGAATAATATTAGCTGCATGCTCGCAGTAGCTAGTTAACGGTATAGGTTCTTCACAACGTAGGTACTCTTTTATAAGGCTCAGAATCTTATAGAAATATTGTATAAATAAGAAAACAATCGTAGCCTATAGCCCTGTCGGTCTTGTATTTAATGGATTTCAACGGCACTTGACCAAAAATCGATCAGTAAGTACATGATATTTCAGAGACGATGAACTAAAATATATCCACAAACATATATAGGTCCGTTTTCCGATTCGAAACAAATGGCAACCTTTATTTTTTTTCCTTACGTACTTATGTATTAATACAATAGGACATAATTCTACCGCCGAATACCATCGAGAGCATTGTGCTTTTTGTTGGTTTTTTACTGAAAAAAAAAATCATTTTACATACTCATACGAGACGATTTGGATGATCTACTTATACGAATACGCATATTAAACGTGCACATAATATAATACATAACGGTTTATTAAACATTCACAATAAATAATAATTTAAACTAAAAAAGTGGATTCGTGCGCATGGTTTATGCGTGCACTGCACAATACAATATATATGTATATTATTTTGCTATGTACTTTACGTGGCAGACATTTACCGAAACAATAAACGTGAAAGTGTCTCCTCGGATTGTTTATAAAAACGTTTTACGAATAAAATGTAAATAATATATAATAATACGCATATACGTTCATGTTAGTGCATCGTTTATCCGCGCAGCTTAAAAGGTATAAATTACTGTGCGCAAGTACTATAGGTATACAGTATAGATGTATGGTGTAACGTACTCGCATGGCATTTTATTAAGATGTATATCAACAGTCTACGCATAATAAACACGGATAGACTTAAAGTCGAATCTGGTATTTTATCAAACGCCCAAGCGACGTTAGGTAAAACAATTATCATTCAAATACAATAAATTATTGCACAATTTTCCTCTGAGTATTACTACTGTTCCGAGTCGGGAAAATAAGACAAATCGAGTTTATAAAATGTCAAATATCTACAATTTCGTATCACATCATATTATGACGGTAACACCTTCCGTTTTCACACTTTCCCACCCAAATATGAGTGAAAAAGATAACGATTTTATTGCACTATAGGTTGTCTAATGTGTAATCTTTATCCTAATACCAAAATACCGGACGGGTGATAATAAAAATAAATACTTCGTAGAGTTGTCTCACCTGATGATACTCCGTAGATTACAGTCAGTGGGTACTTACGGTTGTGTGGCGCAATATAGAGCGATCAGAGTACTATAAACTGTGGGTTTTGTCATAATTTAGAAGATTTAATTCGGTACCAGATAAGTATTAATATAAATTCTGAGTTATACTCCGAGTACTTTTTTTTATATGACATCTAATTCTTAAGAATCATCTCATACAGCAAATTGTTTTCTGATAAATATTAAGCTTAGCTTATGACACCAAGAAAAAAAATAAACTTTGGACTTAAGAAGACTATACGACAAGGCACTGAAAGAAACAAGTGATGCAAAATTAAATCCAGATAAAACTTAACCAATACTATTTGTCATTTTTCGCATCCCCGCGTGTAGGTAAAAATTAAGTCTATGGATTTCATTCACTATTAAACTTTAAAAGATGCATTTAAAATCCCACAAAAAATCAGCTCTAAATGATCTTAAATTTCCAATAAACTCACAAAAATAATAGGTAATCAATTTACATTTATAAAAATTATTCAAAAATTTTAAAGAACTTTCAAATATTGTAGAAAAGAATAAAACAAATATTATTGCGTGTTCAATGCATATATTTAGTTTAAATAATAAATATAATAATAATAGTTTAGTTTATTCCGGTTATCGCTTACAAATACATAAAATATGTTTAAAAAAATATTGTTTGGCAGAAATTGTTAAGGATAACAAATATGCATTTAAATCAATACAAATGCAAAGATTACATTAAAAAAACAAAAACTAAATAAAAATAATAATTTGAAAAAAAAATAATGTAAAATTAAGATTCAAAATTGAATTTGTTGTTAATGCTTAACTCAACATCTGTGTTAGTAAACCTAATGCATCGTTGGAGCTATGTAATTTAAACATAGATCTATGCTCAAAAATAATTTTCCTACTAAAACACAGTCCGAGTGATTCGCTCTTTTATCGATTATCAGTACTATGAACTGCAAAATATATAACAACTGCATTCGCGGGAATCTTACCCGTAATTACTCTAAAAGTAAATAATAAAATGTAATCCAATGCACATCCGATTGAAATAACGACGTAATAGGATAGGAAGGAATGTTTGACCAAGTTTGGTTTTTAATATGTTAACTTTGCTCGCAGGGTACAATATGTATAATATATATGTATACAGAATAACCTAATACATTGCCGAGATGGGGGAAAACATTTTGTTGCTGAGGAAAAGTTTAAGTTTCCAATAAAATAAATAAAATAAAATAAATGCAATGGTATTCATAATTTCACGAATGCGTCTCGTGAAGTAACACCGGCAGCTGTTTCGCTTTCGGTGAATATAACTTTTATTGTTATTTTAAATATATATATATATTTATTTCGTTCCTTTTGACATTGATTTCCATTTGGATTCAACAGTACAAATTCACTTGCTTTTTAAAAACACACATTTCCATAATGTTTCTTTTTCGATATCCACCGATAATAAAATGCTTATTTGTCTGAATTTATTTATCACGACCGTTTTTAAATTTTAAACTTTAATACTGTTCCGCATATCTGATAAAAAAATTTAAAGATAATCTTATGTATAATTAATTATGTACTTAGAAAAAAACAATCTATTGTATTATCTACTTAATGGAATTCCTGATCGCATAAATAAAGAGTTAAATCTGATTTTTTTTTAAGGAATATTTGAATTCAGGTTTATCAATGTAAGATATAATGTTTTACGTCAGTTATAAGATAATCTGATATAATATAGTATATTATAATAACAAAATAGGTGTTCAAATGTTTCAAGTAGGTTGTCTGTTTTAACTATGTAATGCCAGCATATGTTATTAACTGTAATAATTAAAAAATAATAATTTATATAAATGTATGACCAATGGCCTAGTTGTGAAAACCGAAACATAACTTGTACTACCTATTTTATTTAGTTGAAACACTAGATGCATGATTAACTTCAAGTTCAACATTGACAAATTAAATAGATAAACTTTTTATTTAACCGTCAGTAGCTTCAATTTGTGTCTTACTTGTATTATTATCAGTATAGTTTTACTACTTACTACTATTAGAAATACCAAATGCTGGATCAAAAAAAGACTTGTATATGAGTTTGATTAAAAACATCTTGCAAGTTGCAGTTAAGCACTTTTTAATTTGGATTTTTGTTGTATTGATTATTATCAGAGTGAATATCTGGAAATACCCTGTCAGTAACGGGAAACGGGATCATTCCTATGAAAACAAAATATGAAAACTTATAAATCGGTAGGTAGATATGTTCCAAGTAGTGTTCGATTTCTCACACAGTTAGATGGCAACGCACACGCACTGACTGAATAAATTGTAGTCAAACATTTGTATCTATTTGAATATTTTTAAATCGACTATAATAATCTATTGCAATAGGTATTAATTTTTAATTTTTTCCATACTTTTATTTTTTAATTAAGTGTCTTTTGTATATGAAACGGCTGTTGGCTATCAACCAAATTTAAGTGGATTTTCTGTAATTGAAAAAATGATAATGTCAAGGACCTATGTCCAATATAATATATCTTACGCCCTCAAAAAATATCTGTATACAATTTGTCATATTATTTTATTCCATACACGATACATCATATTATAGTGCACTACATTTTATGAAAGAAATTTATAATTGGTAATCTAATGACAATTTACAATTAATTAAAACTTATATTTTATTAGTTTACATCTGATTTTTGTTTGTACAGTCTGATGGATTGGCATATTGGCCTACTTATTTCACCTCAACAATTAAAATATACACATGTGTTCACGGACATGAAATAGTAATGTTTAAATTATGGTTCTGTGTTTAGATGTAGCATACTTATTACATGCACGATGTGGGTACACTCTATGTAAATTAAAAAGCATATGATTAAATAATTTCTTGACGTTTTGTAGTACAATTTTAATTTAAGATATTATACCTCATGAAGTCGAGTTATTTTGAAAAGTATATTATATGTAACGGAAATGTGGTTATGACTTCAAATCAAAATTTGCATATAGGCGTATGCATTTATATCACATTTAGTTAAAATTTAAATGTAATACACAAATACATATAAATATAATTTAATATGGATTTTTTTTTATTATTGCGTTATGTAAATATTTAACTTGTCATAATAATAATTATCTTTGTACTTTTAGTATACCTAATAATTTGTTTTTTACGTTAACTAATTGTAAACAAAGACTATCTCAAAGTGTTTTAATTAAAGATTTAAGTTTTCATAAACAAATATAAATATTAAAAAAAAATACTTCATCTTCGTAAAAAAAGTATCTCTCCTTTTAGATTCAGGTCTAGTTTTTTGAGATTTTTTTATGAAAAATATTTCATACGGATGTCATCAAAAATACAAGTTGGTGGTAAACGTTTTACAATTATTATTAATTGTATATATTTCATAGGAGATTAGGTACCGGTTAACGAATAATTTAGAACATTATTAAATCAGTTTAGTAATAATATACATATATGTTAGTTATATGGAACTATGAAAGGACAGTAATTATTTCATTCACTTTTGTTACGCCATTTAGTCAAGTATATGAAAACCCTAACTTGGCGCAAATGAACTTTTAATGATCATTCGCTCATATTAAATAATATATATTATGTACCGCATAAACACATTTGCTTTTATCATATAGTTATTACTTATTACCTAATTGATAACATCTTAGAGTCTCTAGTTCACAGATTTGTATGTAGTACGAACTAGATAGCGAACTCTCACTATCAGCTAAAGCCTGTTTGTCGGTTGACATTATATGTGGTATTTTATAAGATGATTAATATTAATTATGTATTGTATTGTATTTTATTATTTACTAGCTGTTCCCGTGCACTTCGTTGCCCGTTGAAAATGCCAAGACTATACGCGAGACTCGCTTGTTATAATGGGAGCAATATATCATCAGGTAGGAAATTATTTTATATATTTTTTTTTTATATCGTACCCCACGCTAGGTAAATACTCTATATGAATAATATTCCTTATTTTTATTTTATTTTTTATTTTGACTGTGGATACGCCGATGAGCGGCTATAAGCTATCTGCCATCTTAGCAAGCATTTTGTGAAAATTCGATTAGATATAAGTTATTTTTTACCAATAAGTAATGTAACACCATTGATTATACTTATAATAGATATTCAGGTAAAAATAATTATTTTTGTTTTTGCTAAACTAAATAATTATAATAATTGTTTATTATTCCACGTCGATACCGCCTGCCTAGAAGCATCAGTGGTTTTCGAGTTTGATTGTTATTTATTTTCAGCTAGCGACTATTTCTTACTAAAAAAGATATGGGTATATACAATTTACACGTTTATTTTAATTAATTATAACAAGAGTTAGGATTTTGGTGACTTTTGCATTTTTTTTCTCTAAGTGTTATACACTTCTAACCCAAAACTAAATTTGTTTCGTAACATAACAGTTTAAAGTAGGTAATTTTTATTTTGCATTTTTAAGGTCATTTTTACGTAATATTACAAATATCACGTTCATTTAATATATTTTAACTAATTTTTGTTTATTTTAAGCTTTTTTAATATGTGTTGTAAAGGTAATCCCAATTAGAACCCATAAGCAATTACCTACTCTAGTCCATTGATATTGAAAAAATAATATAATTTAATTGTCAATTTATCCGATAAGATTAAATATCGAACGAACCCATAACTATTTAGGTATACAATAGTAGCTTTAGTAGTGAATTCGACACGCACCTATGTGGTTCTACCGATCTAAACTGTTCAAAATACCAAAAATTAAGTCAACAGTAGGAAGCCGATCACGTAGTTTTGTGAGCGAGTTTGGTGCCGATATTTTTTCTACCACAATATAATACTTTTTTGTAAAGTTTGTAATGTTGCAGTTGCCTCCTGAAAATAAATTTACAAGAATTCAACAGCACATCAGTTGAGATAGCATGCTCGTGGAATTCAAAGAAAACTGAAGAAATTGAAACAAAATAATCAAGTACTATTATCTAATTTAACAAATAATAGTGATCAATCGTTATTTAATTTAGAGCTTTGTGAAACAATATTAGCAGCTAATATTTCACTTGCTAAATTAAATAACACAAATTTTAGAAATTTTTCAGATAAAGATATAAAATTTAAAACCCCAGACGAGTAAATAATAATAATATTCATTTTTTAAATACATTGTTTTCGCTCATCGAAGTACATTTTTTGGTCATTTTTTAGAGTTTTTAGGTTATTTTTGCATTTTTTTTAGTGCATTTTTGCGTATTTTTTTTGAAAAAAAACTGCACGACGATTGAATAGTAGTTTGGGAGTTTATACCGAACAAAAGAAAGCGACTTAATTTAATATAATAGTATAAATAATCTAAACCTGTGGTTAAAAAAAAAAATGTTATACATAAATAATTTTGCATTTATTATTTTATTTTACCTTTAAAGACGGTGTTATTCCTAATACATTTTGTATAATTAGTGAAATGTTTTTTCCAGTTGACAAAATGGCTGAAATTGCAACAGGAGCTTCACTGATAACAATATACATAATAAAGGAGTTCCTCATCTAGTGTATAGTATAGAAGACTGTAATCTGTTTTAGTTTTAACGTGTTACAAATCACTTCCAATCGTTTATTTTCTAGGTTGTTTATGGGAAAAACTTAGAAGTATAAAGTAAATAATTACTCAACGTTTCTAGTTACGTGTTAGTCGTTATCATAATATTAATATAATAATATGTAGACATAGAGAATTATAGTATGTAACGTCAGACACAATAATTGTATGGTGAAAAATGCCAAAGATAAAAACTAAAAAGTAGGCTATAGATTTTTGAAAGGAATGAAAAAAAAAAACAATGTCGTAATCATAACACGTCCGTATAATAAGGATTGCAATACTAGCGACGCTTGCGGACAGAAGCAAAAAGAGGTTTTTTAATATCTGCACCTATCGTTGATACTGCACTGTTTGATTTAAATTTAAAAATATGGTACAAAAACTGTAAGAAAATGTATACATTTAGTTTGAACGAGGTAACGCAAAACAAATCTCAAAATAGGTATTTGTATAATAATTGTGATGCAATCGGAGAATAGCGAAATCGCGGTTATGTACATCGCTCTATACTATTATTACGTATTAATATTGTCTTCGTTTTTCACTCGTAGCGCAAAACCTTTGGGTCGCCGAATCCGGGACGACAACGAAGACGTATCGAAGGAGGGCGGCTGGTATGATATTGTGCAAACACGCTTGACAACACAAACGAGATGTGCACACCGAATTCTACAGAAATCAAACTCGCGGGGGACATGAGATTGAACTTTATAATATCATATGGTAACCAAGCACTATTTGTTTCTGTAAAATACGTGCGTTACCGGAAGATTTGTAGTGTTTGCGCGTGGGCCGCGGAAGTCAAAAAACCGTTTTCCGTTCGACTCTATGTACACAAGGCATGATGACTGACCGGGGGGGAGGGGGGAGGGGGGTGGCTGTGTTATAATAAATAACAATAATACTCACAGAGTGCGTGTAGTACAGTGGTGGTTTACCGTGTTTAGATTTCGTGCGGACGCGCGGAGAGTAGGCAGTAGGTACCCACCCCGAGCACAGTGTCGTTATATTTTGTAGTTGCCTACGAATTATGTAATATTATTATGTAATATGATAATAACGAGCATTGTGATGCACGATAATAATGATAATAACAATAATAATAATAATTTAGCATTATTACGGCGCGTTCGGTCTGCAACACAATTCGCACGAGAACGCGGCGCGTGTTAAATTTATGGTTCGTTTATGGGGGCGCGCGTGCAAAACAAAAAAAAAATATGACCTCTGATGTCTATCCGATACGGTGGGGGTGGGGGGATGTATTCGTAACATATTATAGTTGCATTTCGCGAATACCCCCCCCCCCCCACCACCGTCGATCTCTCCACCAAAACCTATTTTCCTCTCCAACGCCTCTCCGAGGGATCAAAGCAGAGGAAGTTTCCGGTGTTTGGTATATTATAATAATAATAATAATAATAATAAAAATATAATATTATTATTACATTGTGAGACTTTATTATATATTATTATATAGGTACCTATATAAAGGATTATGTATAGGAAGTTGTATGTATAACTGTACATAATGTTATTACACACGGTCGTCGGCATCGTCGCCTCGAGTATGAGAGCGTACATCGGCGCCGGCTTGACGATGATCGGACGAGTCTAGGGAGAAATTGTGGGTGGGGGGGGGGGTAAAAGCGGAAAAAGTTGAATCGTCCCACGTGCGACGGTGACTCAGTGGCGGCATTGTTGCAGCACACTAGTAAATAGAGCGTAGATCGGATGGTCGCGCACGTGGGCAATTTACGAGCGACAGGTCGCAGAGGCGCACGCTCGGCGCGCCAAAACCACCACCCCGTCACCGCTGCCACGTCGCCACTGACGCGCACCTCCTCTGCCGGCCGACCGACCTCCCCTTGACTACGGGGGCGTGTTTGCCCCCTCCACCTCCCCAATTCCATATCCGCTATTCTGTTCTCTAATAATATCACAGCTCCCGGCGTTCCGCCTCCACCCGTAACCCGACGGCGGTCCGACAACCCCCTACCGTACCCCCTCGCCGTGTCGCTACTTTTTCGGACATCGCGGTGGAGCACGCGTCGCGGGAGACTTTTCTAGCCGAGGTTCCCCGTTTTAGACTAGTGCGTTGGACGGTTCGTATAAGTTTTGTTGCCACCTCTCCTCATTTGGCCGAGCCCAAGCATAATATCACCATCGATTATAATAAAACTGGTATTTATAATAATTAACGGTATTATTATATGAAACAGGAGATTCCTTTAACATTTGAAAGTATGAAATTGCTTATAAATAAGCAAATTAAATGTACTAAAAACTGTTTTTATAGTAGATAAAAATTACATTACCTATATACTATAAGATCTCAATGGTTAAGAATCTCGTGTCTTGTAATTAATGCCTGTAAGATGGTGCCCATTCGCACTTACATATTGTCTTGTTATTTCGAGGTTTGGTATTAATAGTAACCGCAGTGAAGTCAAATCCGTTCCGGGTAATGTCCTGATAACCAGAATACTATTCACCATCCAATCAATAATAATTATACAGACATCAGAACTCTTCGAAACGAGTTTGTTTGTACTTATAATTAAGTCAGACTTGGCTAACTTCGGGTAGCGCGAATTGTGGCTTTCAAGTATGCAGTGCTCTGCTTAATATATTGTAATTAAATATTAATAAATATTGAAACATCGAGACAGCAACAGGTCTGTAGACAGGTATTAGTAACGATTGATTGTTGTTATCAATAAACTTAAAAACCCCGAAGAAAGTAAGCCGGCTTGGAACATTGTGTTGCTTATATATATATATTTTTAATCCTTTTTAAATGGTGAAAATACCTTTACCGCGAATATTGTATACAAGTGTTAGAGTCTTGTGCTACGAAAAAAACCCATACAAGGTTCGCAGAACTTAAGAATACTTTTATACAGAAATGAGGATTCGTTTCTAAACGTTATTCTGCCAAACATAAATAAGACTTGAGAGACTATGCATCAGCTGTTGTTTCATTGTTTGATTGTCTTTCTGATATTTGATCACCGACGAGAAGACACACTTCCTATAATAGATACAATTGTTCGTCGTCATGGCGGTGTCATCGTCGGTTAAACATTGTATGATCCATTTCAATGGAAATCATTCTTCATCGCATCTACGAGAGTTCATTTACTGCTATTTATAACAATAATTATATCAACGACCGTTGAGTAATTGTTGACTATAATGGAATAAAACAAACAAAACGCGAATAAAGTTGTAATTTTGTTACCTATTACCTCTTTCCTAGAAATATTTTAATGTCGAACATATTTTGTCTTCAGTTGTTTCTTAAAATATAACGCGAATGAAGAAATTATGTTCTGGTGAAAAATCAAACAACTCTAAACGCGAAAATCGTACAACGATAGGCGCGTGAAGTAATAAAAAATTTTTATTTCAAACAAATGGCTCCGATCGTACTCTCGTAGATATATGATAATATGTCAATTGGAAAAATAACAAAGATTGTACATTTTTAAAGTAGAACTATCAAAGGACATCGACGAGAGCACATGGAAACATTTTTTTAGTTCACGTTGATATAATAATGGGTATAGGTTGCACGATGAAGTTATACCGTATAATATTCGTTCACGTTGATATAATAATGGGTATAGGTTGCACGATGAAGTTATACCGTATAATATTCGTTCACGTTTTGACTATTTGATGGCAATTAAAATGTTCCGATAATATAATATACATTATAATATTGCGTCGCGTCAAAAGAGCTATGACAGTAAGTGACAAAGGCCCGTTGGCCGTCAACCGTTATCTGTTATGCTAACAGCAGTTTATAAATTATTTCATTCGTGATTTTCAATCAATATTTTATGAACAGTGCAGGCGTAGTTATTTTAAAATGAAAAAAACCAACAAAATTGCAGACAAGTATTTGCATTTTTTCAATAATTTTAAACGTGCAGTTAATAACAAATGGATTCAGCGAAAAATCGTTTTGCAATTTCTCCTTTTTTTTCCGAATTCCTATTATACGTTTTTAATTAATTCGACCAAATGGAAGAGAGTACCAATATGTCGATCAACGTGTGTATATTCCCGTGTTCCAGGTTTACTTCGCCAAGGTAAACTTCACTGATCGAGCATTCTAAATAGTAAATACTATATCTTTCACAAGTACCAGGTATCTGTTTAATGGTTTAATACACATAATATCATCATATTGCACCCCCCGTGGCATATTATGGTTTCTACCGCGATTCTTAACGTTTGAACATATTAACTTTTTATATATATATATATATATATATATACATATTTACTTTTGGAATAAAGTTGCATATAGATTTAAGTTAACTGACTGAATATCGTTGTTTTAGTATGTTTAAATTCTTAATATTGACTATAGTTTTCTGTGTAGCCCGTTTTGGCAGATGTTGTTGCATGATAACACCTGACATAATACTAGGGTATTGCAAAATTCACTAAAATTGGAGTTGTTTTGAATTTAAACCACTATGGGTTACAATGGGTGGTTCATTGTGTAAACTTCGAATTTCGATATAAATTGGTAGGTACTTTATCTGGTCGACCATTTTGCAATAAAATGGCTAGTTCTCGTTTGAAAAAATAATTTTAAAATGCCATAGGACATTTCTTTATCAAACGAAAAAAAATCTATAAAATGCTTAAAACATTTCAAAACTAGAATTTAAGATGCGATGGCAGGGAATATGCTCTGTGAATTACCCTAAAATGTGCATAATATGTTAAGTTGTATGCTTAAGTTTGATTTGCATTGATTATACCTATAAGAAAAATAATTCGTCGGTTAACCACTTGTAAGCAAGTCTTAAATGTTTTCATAGGATTCCTTTAGCAATGTTTATTTTTGCCTGTAAATGTCTCTAAATAGAGATGACATCTTATGTTTTAAATTTAAACTAAACTCAAATATTTAATTTAACAATTTATACTTTATACTATTATTGTAATTAAGTGTATGCATACTATAGCTGTTCAACTGATTTATTATCGAGCACGTTAACGTATTTTTGTGATGTCTATTTATTTACATTACAACCAAATGATTTTAAAATGTTTTCTTTCCAGTTTTACATTATATGTTCCGCATACGTGAATTCTAGTACCGACCTTATGTTTGGTCTATATAATCTATACATTCAGTATCAATTATATTTTGTGTGTTCATTAAATAATACGGTTGTTCAAATGTTCGCCAAATAACTTATCGTTATTATACATAGTACTACTAAATTATTTGTGTGAAAATCTGGCACTCGGTGGAGCAAATAATACCATCATCATGTTATTACACATGTGTATTGAACTAAAATATTTATGTACGGCCAAATTATCAATAACTGTGTGAAATGATTAATGAGAAATTCGAGTGATTAGTCTTGTACGTTTTAGCATTAATACATTAACACTGTAAAGTAATAAGCAGAACAATTTTGTTGAAAGTGAGTGAAATATATGAACCAATAAATATCTCAAAATAAATATTTTTAGTGTATCGTAATCCACACGTGTATTGACAATGTGTCCAATCGATATTCGATGATTATTTGATCATGTTTCCTTTGCACATAAAACACCGTTGCACATAATATAATAATTTCATTGTTGCTTTATAATTGAGGCTAGAATTTATGTCTAAAGACTTACATAATATGTATTCTCACCATGACACGATAAACTAATTTTGGCAAGTGATTAATTAGTTTCACACAATTTTTGATAAAATTAGACACATTTGATTTTACATATTTTTACATATTATTTTGTCATAAATACATGCATTTTTTACACATTTCAAAATTATTCAATTTTTCAAATATTTAGACAATTTTGCATGACTTGTTTTCTTCAGAGTTCAGAGTGATTGAAAGTTTATCATAAGTAAGCCAATACTTAATAGTTCACGAATTGTGTAGTATAATATCGTCGATATGACGGTGTTGACAGCACGTACCTTAACGTGGCTATACGTACAAATACGGTATGAAGCAATTTTTTCGACAAAATCGGTAATCCTTAGAATTTGAAAATTTAAAAATGCATGGTGATATAAATTGCAATCTAGATAATTAGATAAATAATTATTTTTTAAATTATATTTTATTATAAAATTAATTATTATTAATTTGTTTTGTCTTGATAAAGCACATTTTGAACTGTTTGGCACATATTTATGTTAATAGTTTTAGTAAATACTTTGGTTATATAAATACATATACGGTCAAGTCCTAATTATAATTAATACAACTCCGTAAATTATATGATTTAAATAAAAAAATAATAACTTTGAGCCTTGGGAGTAATGTTAATATAGCTTAATAATAAATAATAGTAATGGTAAATACTGTTATGATAAGTATATTTTAAAAGTTTAACTATTGAATTTAAAAAAGTAATTTGTAATATTATTTATTATTTATTTTGTAGAACATAAAAGAATATAAATTCTGCAATGAGTCCACGATTTAAAAATACCTATGTAAATGTTGTTTAAAAAATTAATATTATAATGCATAATAGATTTTAGTCATAAGTAATACAATTTTGAATTATAAATAAATCAATGCTGTTAGTATTCTCAGCTCTGTGAATTAAGAAAATCTCGAAAGTCAGTTCTTGCAGACTATGGAAAACGCGATTAAAACAAAATCAAGTTTATAAAATAAATAGTTTATGAATCAAAATGATTAAATCAATAATGAATACTCGTATTGCTGTAGAGACTGGAAGAAAATTACTTATCGAGCGCGCGGGGTAGGTACTGCATTAATAAAGTTTTATTGTGTATGAACTTAAAGTAACTAAAGTTCGTTATAATTTGTCGAACACGGGACATTAGTGTAATGGTCGATCTACCGAATCCTAATGATCCGCTGAAAGCTTTTGACTTAATGGCCTGGTCTTCGGAACATTTTACCACCACTTAATTACGTATAACTTTGTTTTATAAGTCGACTAGCCATCATCACTGTTATTGCTATATTATACATTTTATTACACTTCCCAATGCCCATACTTATTAATACTTATCGACGTTAGCGTTCATGTGGACATCATTAATATTATAACAGAACCAATAAATCTCGACTACCTTCACTGTAAAAAAATATTATATTTATAGATGTTGTATAAAATAATGCAATACCATGATCGTATAAAAACTAATGGCTCTAGAAAAAAAACTTTAAACAATTTCATTACTAAACATACGATGATATTCATCGATTTTCATAGTAGTATTAAAATATAAAACGTGATACATATTATACACTATAATGTATACGAGTACTGTTGTCTCATTTTGACTTTCCAACCCAATTAATGATCAGTAAGATATATAATTATTTTTAGCAAACAGCTTTTTCCTCATATTTTAATCATGAATGATTTTCTGTAGTAATAATTATTTTTGATCTTTAATTTTCATCATCAAAAATATTATTGTAAACAAAAAATTTTGTGCACATTGAAAAGACGTATATTTTGATATTTGCTCGGATACTGTACGCTTGAATCTAGTAAAAGCATAAAAAAATTGTATTTTATACGCCATGTAATCACTTGACTGGAAAAGGGTTATACATTTGTCGTACATGCAGAGTGTTTCACTAAAAATGCTCACTCCCTTTCAACTTTAATCATGCGTTTATTCAAATCTGATATTGGAATTTTTAATAAAAGTTAAAATAACATTTAAAAATACTTGAATTTGATTTTTACATTATTTAAGAAGTATCCAACAAAGTGGAGATACACAATTTTCTTTTTTAAAGACAACTGTCATTTTGACTATAACTTAGTTTAATTCAAGTTAGACAGTATAAGTACATGATATATTTTGAAATGTTGATATAACTAAATCAAAATTCAAACGAAAATAATATTATTCAGGGTTATTAAACTTTATGTTACAACTTATAGATTTTAGTCCATGATAAAATGCTCAGAAGATTATTACCTATAAATAGGTGTTATGATAATTTAATGTTTTTAGGAATTGTTGTATTAATTATCTTGTACAATTTGCAGAAACCATTCATTGAGTAGAATTATAAGAATAATATTATTATTATTACCAACTAGACTCAGTAGTTTACTTATTTTTCTTATTTCTTACGCACAACCATTATTGGACTAGTATCCTTGGTAGGCACTTTTGCAGGTTTAATTACTCAAAAATCAGACTTAAAGTAAATGCAATATTGAAAATAAATGGTCAAGGCTAATGAATCACTAATAAATATCGTTTGTTCATAATTTATAAGTCTTACCTCTTTTTATGGTTTTAAGTTCACCTTGTACTTACGTTTAGCAAACGACTGGGAATAGATACATGCGGGAAGATACGTCTGTTGCGTGTCACAGCCAATGTGGAAATAGTGCAGGGGAAGATTAGGGCGAGGTAGAGGATGTTGATGAGAAGGAGGAAGAGGAGGTGGAGTATAGATGACTGATAAACGGGTATGTGAAAAAATAACGACTCGACATTTCGCTCTCTACAGGCGAATCTCGCGGCGGATATATTATGGTTGCGCAATATCGGTGTACACAATATGAGGCGACTCATCGCGCCTTTTTTTCTCGCGCGAATCAAATCGTCCGGAAAATGCATTATACACATTATACGCTTACCTATTACCCTTATTATTATTATTATTATTATTTATTATTATTATTATGATAATATTGTTACATATACCTAATGCTCGGTATCATTATATCATTATGTTTTGTTTACGGTCGTAAATCACGACGGCATTCGGCGCAGTCAAAACGTTTGCACGCCAGGTAGAATAACATAATATAATATTGCAATGTGCGATGAAAAGGCTTAAAGGCTGCTGTATACAGTATTGCCGGGCTTATAGTTATACGAGATTATCGCCGGCGATGGCCGGTGCTGCTGCGGCGGCAGTTGTTGTGTAATCGTGTGTCGAAAAATTAGATCGAATTGGACGTGCGGGACGACGTTCGGACGAACGGCGGGGCAGCAAAAAAAAAAAAAAAACCACTCTGCGTGTCGAATTTCATTTTTTTTCTTCTCTCCNCCCCCCCCCCCCCCCCCCCGTCGTCGTTTAATTACAATAAAAAGGCGACCCCACACGCCGCGGATGCAAATGTAGTACGCGCGAAACACCGCCACGCCACCCCGACGGGATCGCGGACCATATAATAATAAATAAGTATATGCGCGGATTAACCGAGAGGGGTTGCTGTACAGCGGTGGCCACGGAAAAGTTCGCACGGTTTTAAAACGCGCACACTATACATAGGTAGTATATACCTATACGCGTATTATATTATGTGCGTGATTATATATACGTAATAATATTACAATACGTACTTGGTGATTGATGTGGGGCGAGGGGACGGAGGATAGGCGGCTGACCCGAGAGTTGGCCCCGTGTTCGCGTTTCCACGATTGACAGGTGTTAATATTATTTTATAACTATATAGTAACAATCCTTGAGCGATTTTCAAATTATTAAGGAAAGTATATTTGTAGGCAGGTATATGGGTATAATTTCGTATTTTTTAAATAAATATATTTTTTTAGCGATACGATGTCATTGATTTGACATTATTTGGTATGAGGTGACATTTACTGATGAAAAAGTAGAATGAAATTCAAACTAAATCTGCATATTGTTATGAAATTAACAATAGACACATACAATGACATTGGTCAATCACCTACTTAATATTGTAGTTCAATTCAATTAAATTGCAAAAAAATTTAAGGTAAAAATATAATTAATAGTAATACTATGCTAGAAATTAACTTTAAGAACAAAATTACAATTATAAGGTTTATAAAAAAAATGTTTTTACTGTACATTACTCGGCTTTGGCATTATTGAATTCGGTATTACTAATGGGGGTACGAGTGTGATTTTCATTCACACTTTCATCAATGCTATCAGAGTAATTATTTTACTTTTATCAATTAAAACATATTCGTTAAACCTTTCCATTACACAAATTAAAAAGGAACGTAAAAAAAATGTACAGTTATTGTAAAAGTATAATAATAAAAATATTATATCAACAACTGTTCTGATCATATGTGAATTGATAATATATATGATAGTTGTTTTAATCCAATAGCTTAATAACTGTTTATAGAACAATAAAAATACACACCGATGGTCACCAATACACAGCTTGTACGTATTTTTATGAGTAAAATATAATGTAATAAAATGTATTACTTAAAAGGATATCAGCACATTTTTTTTGCCTCTCACCAACGCTCAACAGAAGGCTAAACCAACCTTGTGTTGATAGCTTTACTGCTTTAGTATCAGAGTGAGTTGACCTACCCATCGATAAATTTAAAGTTAAGCATGTCATCTTTGTTTTAACGCTATTTACGATGTTTTAATTTTTATGAGAACTACGAGTACCTATGTAAAACGTTACGATGTAAAAATACTCATAATATATGCTGCATTTAAATCGAAATATCGTAAAAAAGCCGACCTGAAAACACAGTTGATGTTCGTAAGTTTAAGTTATGCAATACGTAAAGTCACTCTAATGCTAAAGCTAACAGCACAAGATTGGCTCTGCTGAATGAAAATTCATTAAATTGCGCTTGGGTCGGATAGAGAAAACAACAATTAACAGCATCCTTTAAACAGAATAATATATAATTTCAAACATCATATAACCAGCAAAGAGCTGACGGCGATGGTCCTTCGGTAAATACTATTGTGTTTAACGACAGTGACAACAGTGTTTGTGGATAGGTATGTGTTTGTTTTCGTCTTTATGTATTACATTTGTATACAATACAAATCACAAAATTCGCTAAATAAAAAAGTAATTTTTTTCTAGATTGAAAGAATTATTAACCATTTTAAATATGGATCATTTTCCATTTTAATACAGTGGAAAAAAATCAATGGTATGGAGGTGGTTGAACACCCCCTTCCGCCAATACTCCACTGTATAGATACGTAGATGCCGATTCAAAAGTCTCGGTGGTTCCTTCAAAGGATGATAATAATAGGTACTTGTCTATTATAATATTATAAAATATAATGTTGTTTATAATAATTAATAATAATAAACACGCGGGGTGTATATTCGGCCGAGATTATTATTATAATATAAACAAATTATTATGTCTTTTTTTAACACTTGGGTGATTAAAAAAAGGTTATTATACGGTGAGAGTATATGTTGTGTGTATGCGTTAGACCGGATATTATATTCGATATTATATATACTATGGTTTTCTCGACATTTCAGCCTTTTGACCCCGTTTGGTCGACTTGTTCGGCCGGAGTTGCAAGAGTGCCGGTCCAGTGGTGACTATGAGTGGGGTGGTACATGGGAGAAGGAGCATTTTTAGCCTTAGAAAATGTTTACATTGAAATAATATATACGAACTATTGTGTATTACGGTGAAAAAGTGCAATATAGAAATATTATCATAATACAGACAAGCAGCATTTTACTTGTTTAAACTCTTTTTACTTCGAAAATAATCTTTTTCACATACCTTGAGTAATATAATTATTTATAATACAATACAATCGCAGTTGTAGGTACATATATTTATAAAAAAAATGGTTAAGGAAAGAAGCCCTTTGAGTGGTTCTATTATTTTGTCGACATTGTTCGTCATTGCACCATCTGTTTCTGTTGTCAATAAATCCCTGCAAAATATAACGACAGCAGTAGCCATTAACGAACGCGTATTTAGGTGTTTAATACCATTTAAACCCTATTGATAAAAGAAAATTCCGATTTAAATTTGGTCGTTTAAACATTTGATTTTGTGATGATGAAAACTGTAGGCAGATGGTCAAATGACTGCTGCATAGTAATTATAATTACTATAGCAATCCATTACAATATCGAACAATACGAACCAAACATTTTAGTTGCATTTAATATTTATGTCGAACAGAGACGAATAGTAAAATAGATGTGTGTTTTCTGAATTTTCGTTGAATAATGTATCGTACAATGAATATAACACTATATCCTTTGGTACTTATTGTACTATGAATGTTTATTTATTTTTATAAATTGTGTATAATAATAATAATAAGAATGTATTACATTTTCACAGTATCGATGGGCAAAGGACAGTCAGAGAGCGAGAGATCATCTGTAAAATTGTACATGCAATTTCACATGTAGCTCAGCAAATAAAATATACTATTTTGATATAGGTACCTACTTCTTGTTCATTATCTAAATGATACGATTTTTTCGTCAAACCGCAACATCAACAATTTCTAGACAAGATCGAGGCTTTTTAACGTACGATTATTAGTATAAATATCAGATACAAGCCGAGCTCAGTTGGTATACGTATTAGTCATTATGGTAACTAAAATTTAGTCTAAGTTAAAATGTCATAAAAAAATACTAATTAATAAATTAACTATCATTTACTCTAGTGAAAATGTTATTGAATTTTGCTGAAATAAATAAATATAATGTAGTTACGACGAGTGATGGGAAATTAGGGTAGGTGTAAATGGCATGACTCATCATCTTATTATTAGCAAGAGTGGGTTAAAAATATTATGCATGTTTCGAAAGTTAGACTTCCCTCCTCTTAATTTCACAATTATTTTCCAAGGTAAATTAATATAATGACATAGGTGGAGAGAAACCAGTCTGCGATGATGACCTCCCTCCCCCCACACATCCCTCCTAAATAACGATATTGTTAATTTATTGCTTTTTTAAAGGTTATATGCGTTTTTAGATTTCGTACAGAAATAGTGACAAACTGTAATATAATTAACTCATATTATTCCGTCATTTGTTTTCTATACTCAACGCATTGTCTAATCAATATTACTATCTGTTAACTTTTTTTGCACAATATATTTAATTGGGTTGTTTAAACGGTTTAGTAAAACAGAAATAAAATTATTGTACCAAAAATGATGGAGGATGCCGCATTATTAGAGAACGCTTTCAACGTTCACACCAATAACTTTTTTCCTTAAATTTCACATCGCCTTAAACATTTATAGTTATTATTTTAGATAATTTATTCATAACATTAGTGATGGACTATTGATACAAATGTGCCCGAGAAAAAAATTTGACCAGCCTTCAAATTTGTTACGTCAAGAATTGTTTTAGGATATAAATGCATGTTAATTTTGAAATTGTATAGAACAAAATGTTTTCAAAATAGTAATAATTACTAAACAAAATTACTCGTATTTTATATTTGATTAAAACAGAATATAATAATATTAAATTTAAAAGAAAAAAATGAAAGTACGTAGTTATTTTAATCTAATAAATCACTTTTATTTTTAACAATGTCAATAATGCTTCAATATCAATATTATCCAGTATATTTTTCCCTAAAGCCATAAGCGGAAATGCATCTAATTATGATTTGTATGAACAGTCCAATACCGCCGCTGCCCACCGGGAAAAGTCTCAATATCCCGCCGGCATAGTCGGTCACTGTTTTCCATTAAAAAAAATTATATGACTACAGATGGTATTCATTGTGAAAACATTAAACATGGACGACTGATATCTGTTTGTTTTTTGTTTAATAATATTTGATTTATTTTAATATATCGTTTCATAATTTTAAAGGGCAATGATACTAAAATACATCGATAAAACAACCGAATAGTAGAGTTTAAATCATGTTAGGTACTATTCAAATAATCTATTTTTGAAAAAGTGTAATATTTTCAATTTTGCAGCATACTTATGCGTTTATGAGAATTTGCATTTATTTTCATGTTTGTAGTTAATATACGCATTACTAGTAATATGCACTTAAAATATGCAAAAAAATAAATAAATATTGTTAATTTCATATGAGGATATTCGTGGACGTAACCATATAAAACACGTATGTGCACGTCAAAAGGTTTTTCGTTTTTTGATGAAAAATTTAAACACCTCTCACTTATTTCAAATAAGTGCATAATTCAAAATCGACAATCCGTGCTAACTATATTGACACGCGCGTGCAGAGAACCCATGTGCACGTGTAGGCGATGTTCGGCGCAGTTCAGGCCGTCTTCGGTTCGTTTCCAGCGGGCACTCATGACAATAATATAGCCCATGTAATGGGTCAGTGTTATCGAAGTAATTTTTCAGTGTGATGGCAGGGTGAATTTTGCATGGTACGTGAGAGGATTGCTGCCGATAGCAAATCCGAAAATAAAATACCGGAACGTGTTCGGGACGTTTTAGTTCCGAATTATATATATAATACTAATCCTGTAGTCTTATTGCATTCGTCCTGTGTAATGTCGGGCGTACCTATACATATATATATATATATATATACATGTATTCGAATAAAATCACCCCATCGACCACGGTGGCCATCGTGATCATCTCAGTCGTGGTAGATTTTCGTAGAATTTGTAACTCGACCTACGTCCTGCGAAGACTCACCCTTTACCCTCCGTCGTGAATAGTGAACGCGTGCGCCCTTTTAAATCTCCGTGGGACACGTTATTTTATTATAATATTATCATATAATATGTTATTGTGCGTGTAGGTAGGTCGAGCCTTTCGACGACACTGCCATTGTATAACAGCCTTAACTCTGTGCATTTACATACCTACCGCTGGAAGGAAACCGGAAAACTTTCAGCAGAGATCGCGTTTTAAATCGTCAAGTAGTCCGATCATTATAATAGTAGTGTCGATACACTAGAGTGCAATTGATCGCTGTAACGTGTGGGCTACATGGTGTGTAGAGTATGATGATAGTATGTACGTTAATAATAAAATAATAATTAATATTCATTCATTATATGAAACGTATTATGGATAATGAATAGCACACACAGGATTTTCTTTCGGAGAGGGTTGCACTGCAGTTATCAAAATTCCCTCGAAATTACGTGTATAGGTACTATCTATACTGATAACTATAGAGGAATGGGGTATTTGGTAGAAATACATTTTCATCGTGGACGATATTTTGGCTTAGGGAGTTGTAAGTTGTAACCCTTCAAACTCCCCCCCCCCTCATCCCATCATGTATGCTTCTGTTGACAATTTAAAATATTATCTTGAATAACATTTCGGTATTAAACATTTGTTTACGAACGCAAACCGTGTAAGCATAGTATTTAACACCGTGTATGATAGTAAACCGTAGAATATATTTTACTCGTTATTATGCCACCGCCTGCCCGCCGCCCGTGCGTTAGTCACGCACAGAGTATTAGCATAAAACAAAATAGAGGGAGTTATGTGTGTAATCTGTGGAAATTCAGTTATCGAATTATCAACACTACGAATTTGATTTATTTACAAATAAATTGACGACAAACTCGACGAAGCCAATATCGGAAAATACAGACCGGCGTTTATGGGGGCGATGTTGCGGTGTTTTATTTATTCTAGCCCGTACGTATTTGTTTTTTGACGTTACGAAATTTCGATGCAGTTTGCGTCGGCACATTGCACTAGCGTCACCGGAAATAGAAAACAAATTTAATCGGTTTCGCTCTGTAGTCCATCCCAAAAACGAACGCATATGATTGTAATATGGGCTGCACACATCAAATTTTGCACTTTGCTGTTAAAACACGAGTTAGTCGTGATCAATAGCACATTTTCTGTGCGACTGAATTCCCGATGCGACGATAGTTCGTTAATTTTTAAACTCATCGAATGCACTTCACTCGTCACGATGTCTACGCGCAATAGTTTCAACGAGCCCACGAGAGTAAAAGGTATGTACCTAGGTGGTCGCTACTATATATTATTATGTATATAAGTACACAGGTTGATTCTTTTAAGCTTTTATTTACTAGAAAAGTTCAAATTTGTTTTGCAATTATTTTTTGAAAAATAGTATAAAGTTATAATAAAACGGAGTTTTCGAAAAAAAGATTTTTTTGACACACGTTTACATATTTTAAATCGTTATCATTTTTTTTCTTGTTACCTTTTAAACGACAGTGTTTTTAATTTCATATAACGAAACAAAATATTTGGTTCGATGATTTTAAATCGAACTTCAAACAACCGACGAGAAGTTCATTAGTTATAACTTTATAGGTCTACTATCTGATCACGTGCACTTTGTTGCCCGTTAAAAAGGCCAACTCTACATGAAACTCGATGGTGATAATGTGAGCAGTATGTTATTACTCACCTGCTGTGGATTGCGGACCCCGCTTGATGAGTACTTTAAATAAATAATATGTTTTATTTTCATTTCGATTGCGGACACGCCGATGTGCAACTTAGCCACCTTGGTAGGTAATGTGCGAAAATTCAATTGTGTACATGTTTATACCTGATCTGCCCGATGAACCACTAACCACTGTAGGCAACCAATGAACGAAACAAATACCAATCTCTACTAAATATATTTATATTTCTCATATAACCAATAGCAACCGTATACAAACAAATATTTCTTTCATAAATCTTAAAATCCCTATTTGAGCAACTCCGAGAGTCGGACCTATCGGGTCCAATTGTGAATCTAAACCATCCATCTACACGCACACAAAAAAAATTCATTAAAATCTGTCCAGCCGTTTAGGAGTAGTTCAGTGACATACACACTTACAGCAGAATAGTAAATTTAAAGACAAAGTTAATATTTTGTCAATGAGTGGAGTGGCAAAACCACACAACTAATAAGGGTAGGTACCCCACTAAATATTGGTTCCTCATACATTTTTTCAATTTATTTGAAATTGATAATCCGTAAATCTATTTAAAATAAGCATAATGTCCGTCTATGATACTGTGATTAGGTCATTTTAGAGATTTTCAAGATTCATAAAAGACGGGGTAAGATGAATAATACTCATCATTACTGTGTCAGACTAGCAGTAACCCTTTTGACCAGAGTCTGCCCATCTATAGACTTTATAAATACTTTAATTAATAATTAACTTTGAAAGTCGATTATTAAATGTCTTTATTGAAATTTTCAGAAGAAATCTCTTTTGGAATATTATTCAGAAATTAAAAACGGCGGTCGTCATTAAAAAAGTAAAAAACTTGTACAAAAATAATGATAAAAAATTGTAATGAACACGAGTGTTTAAATTTATAACAATCACCGTGTATAGGTACTAGGTACTCGCCTGGTAGGCAAATATATTATAAATGCGATGATGGTATATAAGTTCTATAATTTATACTAAAGAGTACCTACAATTATTTTCAGTTGGCTTCGACTGTATTCATTTATTATTAACGTCCGTGTGATATTAGATTTTCGATCGATATTTTTGCGCAAAACGCGATTTTCAAATAAAGCACGTATCTGGTTCTTAAGTAAAACAGCAGAACTGCGATTCCAACAGTGAAATGAACCTTAGGAAAGATGGTAATTTTATTCAATAGCTGGTGTGCAGAGGGTGATTGTGGTGGGATAGTTTTGCATGTTTTTTTTGTTTATAGCAATGTTTCGGTTACCAATGAAAATAAAATAAAAAGTTAAAATAATAGGTATACTGCAGTGTTTAACCGATATCTGATAACAACGGGATAGTGGTAAACTCATTAAGTCGTGTCAAATAATCTCGTTAGCGTTTTTGCTTTGGAGTTTTCAGGACGTCTGTCGCCCGATAATAATACAGCGGTCACATCGGTCACATTTCGTGGAAAATATGTACGCGTTTCGAGAATTGCATACAAATCCAATCGTTTTAAACGCACAGGTCTTACTGGAAACGATGATGATGGGAAACTTTTATCGTGCGCGTAACTATTTCGCGTTGGTCCGTTAAAAAGAAAAGAAAAAAGAAACACACATGGGTCTTTCGAGATGAAAAATGTACCGTTTCGGCGGATGAACGCGTGGACTGCGGAAACCGAGTGATTTTCCGCGTTTTGTTTCGCGATGGACATGCGAAAAAAAAAAA
>NW_019101783.1:32108-49728 GCF_001856785.1 Myzus persicae | reverse complement strand
CGGGTTTTTTTACTCTCCCGTACATAACAATGCCGAGCAAATGACTCGTAAAATTATCGATGGCGGCCGGCGGTGCAGGCAGTGGAGGTGGTGGCGAATCGGACCTGTCTCCCCGGGGCGGCCGGCCGATAATTTGCAATTTGTCGCGGCCGCCCGATTACACCCCGTCGAGCTGCCCGCCAAACGCCCTCGACGGGGCGAAAAATGTGCCACACGTCGGGCGCACGTATGTATGTGCGTTCAACGTGTATATATATATATATATGTATTATAATAATATATATATATTGGTATATAATATATAGAGGTATATATGGAGGTATATATACGAGCTTATACGTGCATAAACTAACGATTGACCGCCGCCCGCGTGCGCCGCAAAGGTCAGCGCGTTTTATTTCATAACAAAACATGTTACGTGCGCATTTCAGCGCACCGTATTTGGGTATTCGGCGCATTGGTCATTGCGATCTCCGAACGATTTTAGCTTTTCGCACCAGTGGTTTTCTTTCGCATTGTATTGCACTGCAGTTGTACGCATTGGAGGTAAGCACGGCAGCGATATGTATTGCTAACCATTTGCACAATAGTTTCATTCGGTTCGTCCCTTCCTCGGAGTTGATGTCTGGACGACTGCAGCAGTTGGACAGTCGATCGCATTTTCTTCGGTTCTGCAGCGCAGCCCTCCGCTTGGTCAGGTTAGAATAGTCCGGACAGCGAGTGTGCGTGGTCGAAGTGGTCGAATCTCGGGCGAGTGTATATGGGTTATGGTCTTTACCATTCGATTGTGAACAGAATCCATGTTTTTTGGCGCCTTCTATAGTTGCCATGTCTCCGTAGACGATTGACGAACCGTGGTCATCATCGCCAGGATACGATGTCGTGTTCTGTACAGCTTTAAGTCTTTTCCAATACTGCGTGTAACGCAGACTGCTATATCGGTGTGGTTACAATAAATCCTCAATAAATCCTCGTCCAGGCGGGGTCGAATTCCTGCTGATGGATATACATTCTATACACAATTATGTTTTAAACTACCCGATTATTCCTTATTCACATAAAATATTTTTCCA
This sequence comes from Myzus persicae, assembly GCF_001856785.1. Lineage (NCBI taxonomy): Eukaryota > Metazoa > Arthropoda > Insecta > Hemiptera > Aphididae > Myzus > Myzus persicae. The sequence continues at coordinate 48,655 of NW_019101783.1, read as the reverse complement.
TTGTTAAGTTTGCTTATATTTTTGGCTAATTTCTTTTTAATTTCTCGTGTATTTATGGCTAAGTTTTTTCTTTTTTCATTGTAAATCAAAAATCGCTCCAGGAGTACAACATATTTTATGGCAAAAACACACTACATAGTTAAAAGCTGGGGCTGGGCATACAGTTGTTCAGCTCCCCATAAGAACAAATTTCAAATTGCACCCAAAGTATATGTTGTAGGCATACGGTTAGCAAATATTTATTAATTATTAGTCATTACTTAGTTATTACATACATCTAAATTCGTCATGATATTGAATATAGATAAAACTATTTAAAAAAAACGCAGGCCGTGGTCATTTACCGCTCCCCTATTTTGGTATACATGGTGATAATGTAAAATCATTATCTTTTTTTTTATCAATCATAATAGCTATTAACGAATACGTATGCCGTTTGCGGCCATGTAGGTGTTTTTTAATATTTTTACCAAGCTGAGGTAATCCGTGGTCTACGGGCCGTGGAAAAGGCCTACTTTGATGTTCCTTTTTCATAAATAAGTCGCTGCAAGTATAAGTTTGTAGGTCCTAAGGACATGCCATGATAATTTTATACTTCTATCGATCATCGCATTATCCATTTATACTCAATAAAAATGTAGATGGACGCTTTCCTTTCTTCTCTTCCACTCGCTCACTTTCAATCCGGTTACTCCTCATATTAATAACAAGTACCGACTTAATTTGACATTGGGACGTATCTTGGGCGAAAATAGGTTTCGATTAACCTATTAAGCTCTAATAAATAATTTACCATCGTCTATTATATCATCGACTTACAGAAATTTCGTGTACACTACTCATCGAATCCCAATTTGGAGGTGGGGTACCAGGGTCTTGCTTTTATCAGTATAATTACGTACAGATACCGTGGTACTTCTGAACCCGCCTGCGTATGATATTGTTATACAGCCAAAACTTACGAAAGGATTTTGAAACTGTTCGTTGAATGCAAATCACTTTAATTTATTTATGATATAAATTAATAAAGATCGTCGCAAACGAACGAGAACTCAAACCAAACTGATTTAACTAACTCTAATGAATATATTATATTGTATTATATGAACACAAGCGAAGAAAGTATACTGGGGAAAAAAAAAAAATTAACCACTTTATTGGATTGTCGAGTAAGAAAGTAGAAATAATTTACGTTCAACGAATAACAAATTCTTAACGCTGCCGGTTTTTAACAAAGTTAAAAATTGATTGCGATGATAAGTTTTCTCGTGATAAACTCGTGATTTGAATTAAGTTGTATTATTTATTTATTTTGTAATGTTTTTTTTTTTATAAAAAAACGACATACCTACGGTCATTCTAAATTCTACTTAGGTGCTAAGCTAGCTGCAAAGTTGACAGCAATTTAATACAATGTGGTGATCGAAGGTTTTTTCCATTTATAAATAGTAATTATATAATATTCAAAAGACATAAATGAACAACATTTTAATTTTTGTTATAACTTAGGACACACGGAATCCTAAGGTTTCATAGCATGTACATATTATTCGGTGTACCAAACTGAGTAGGTACACATGGTATGGAATGTCCAATAAAAAGTTTTTATTTATTATTGATCATTTCAAACTTGGATTTAGTGGGCTGAAGTAGATAGCAATAAGGGCTCAGTAGTATCAGCGAAATGTATGGTCACCAACATTTTTAAACTAAAAAATCTATTCTTATCGGTCCAATTGTGTACCACGGCATTTTTTTAAAGTAGTTGTAGCTGCAAGTTATCGTGAACGTTATTATAAGAATAAAATCGCCCAACTCGTGGAACGAGTTCGATGGGCCACTTGAAGAAAGTCAAACACACGCAGGAGTATACTTAGTCACTTTTTCTTCTTCTCTTCTCAAAAAAAAAAAAAGCATGGTAGGCGTCGCAGTCACGTGTTGGAGGACCTAAGATGCGCATCGTCTCAGGTGCATTCGTATTTATAAAAGTGTGTCTGATATTATGTTGTGTGTAGAGGGTAAATTGTAAGTATCTCCATCGCCTTAGCTTGTCAATCGGCCGTCGTACAGACGTTGTTTGAAAGTATGAGGACTACACGTGTAACGTTTTTTATTTTTTTTAACGTGGTATTTAATGAAAGCCTAGTCCGCAATCAGCGAAGAGTGACATAGGATCCATATCGTCAAGAGGGAGTTATTAGTTATTATTCACAATTATTTTTACAATTTTTGCTTAAATTTCAAATAGCTTCACCATTAAAATATTTAGCCACTGTATGTTTGAAGAGTCAAAAATGAATATATTGATAATCGACACACGTCGTTAAATGTACATTATTCTGGTCTCATTATCTAAATAGAATCATGGATAGTAAATGAAAAGATGAAAGTTAAACAGTTTCAAGATTCGTAGTTATGAAATTATTACTATTAGTAAATGTATGTTATTTATAATTTTCTGGGATTTGTGAAAATGTGTTGTACAATAATCAAAAACTATCCAACTTATAATACGAGTAAGAGCTAAGTGCTAACGGTATTTAAAATTATGACTTATGAGGGAAGACGGCAGGTATAATAATATACAGTCTATACTACATCTACTTAATCTACTTAATCTACACTATATTATTTACTTTTATTTTTTATTTTTATTAATAGCTTTGAGTAACTACATTGATTATAGAATTAAATATAATCAATGGTAACTTCTAATATAGCTCAACAATTATAGAACCTATGCTATATTACTATATTAATTTATTTATACATTATAATGTCATGAAAACCAGTGAATAAAATGTAAAACTGTTCCTATACATTTTTAAGTTATTCATAATTTTTAGTTTTTATCTGGACATAACAAGTTATACAATGTTTTAAATCATACCTAAAATCGTGAATAATGAATCTGACGGCATCACATGATAACAAATATAACAAATATAATCCTATGCAATTTAGGTAATACCTAACTGTTTTTAACCTGTAATTTATTAATTATTATCAGAAATGTGTTGAACTAATTTTAAATATTATTAATTCTAAATATTTATTAATACATCAATAGATTTATATTATAAGATAAAAATCTAATATGATATAACAATAACTATAGTTATATAAATTGTATACCTACTTAAATTAATAAGTAGTTATAAAAACTGTAAGAATTGTGTACACATTGTGAATACTTCAGAATATAAATTTAAAAAAGAAGGTAAAAATCAGATAAAATATTTTGCTTAAGCAATAACGATTTTTGTAGTAATGTCGATATTGATGCATATTTATCTAAAGCTTCTTGTATATTTAAGAGGAGGGTTTTATACCGCAGGTCGTTCAATTAAGACACGTCATATTTGTGTAAGCAGTATATTTATATGATATACCTGAGTATTTTGGGACAAGTGGACCCACCCACCCACCAATAATTTCAAAGGAGCAATTACTCCAAAATAATACCTTCACCACGTCACTGAATCTATTATAATATTTACATGTAATATTGTTCACGATGTCTGTCCATCTCACCTGCGGTATACTGAATTCGATTTGAGTGAAAAGAAAAATTAACTTTTTAACTGAGTAAGCTCTTAATCAGTTTGGATTCTAGGACTTTTAATACCTTAACGTACATGTTCATTATAAATTCCATCGTATATTTTACACTCGAGTTTAAAAAAAAATACATATATTTCCATATTCAATGTATTTATGTGAATATGGATCTTGCTTCGTCTATATTCTACATATTCCATATTCAATGTATTTATGTATTTTATATATTTATGTGTGTGTATGTGTTTATGTAAATTATGCAAATATATATTATATATGTTATGATTAAAACAAATTGTCGACTCGAAAGCTTATATAACTTGGCCAGGCGTACGTTTAGGGAACTTTGTTACTTCGATCGTTAATGTTTGTATGGTGTCAAAAAACCGTCAAATGAACAGTTCTGCAAAATATATTATAATAATATATACTGTGTACCTGATACACAGTATTTACAGTATGAAATGTGTATATATTAAAATATCATACTTAATATTTAAATAAATGTATAATGTAGTATAGTTATTCCGACGTTTCACGATAATAGCAGAACAATATTTTTTCGGTATGTTAATTTTTCGCGGAAGATGGAATCAACGACAAATAGGTATACATAAACATGAAAATAATTCATAAAATTTATTGTAGTTGAATATAATAGTATTGTCTAGAAACGAATAGATTTTCACTCTTATTCGTTTAAGTTTATCACATAGAAAACACTTGAAAACGTTTCATTTTTTTTTATAAATAATACGAAACGAAATAAAAATATTTTGCCATAAAATATATAATATAGTATAAATGAGTTATGTGCACTTGATATTATATAAAGAGTATTAAAGAGTATAAATAATAAATATTATATTATTATTTACCTATATTATATGTAATAGATGTCATATTAACGAAACTGTAAATTATTTCATAAAATGCAAACGTAGATAGGTACCTAAAAATAAAATATTAAATTGATACATTTCAATAACTATGCATTCATTTAAAGTATTATTACTAATTGCTAAATTATGCAATATGCAGATTTTTGATGTTAAAAGATACTTAATTTGGCTATCAAAAAAATATAGCAAGCATTTGGTTACTATATTTTTTACAAGCGTTGGTTTATCTATAAAATTAATAGACTAAAAACTACTGGAACGTTTTCAATAAAAAGTGTATTAATAAATTTTTTAAGACATGTACGGGGTTTGTACCATATTTTTTTAAACATCTATAGCTTTTAGGTAACTTACAAATTAATGTATATTCAAAGTCAAATAATTACTGACGTTAAGGTGAGATATTTGAAAATGTTTGTACAACTTCAAATTCTCAACTTTTCTAGTAAAAAAAAATGCTCAGATCATAAACTTCAATGGAGATTTTTATAAGCAGATTGGATCAAGTGCCTACTTGGAGGTCAAAATTGGAAAATTCTAAACACTTTAATAAATAATCAGGAAAAACAAAAATAAATTAATCAAAATGTGTTAAAATTGTTCGATAACCTTGGTTAGAACATCTTCATTTGGACTGTATTTTTTTAATTAATTAATCCATTCAAAATCTAAGTTAAGATCGCATTATTTATTTATTGATTTGAATACCTTTTATTACCTAACCGGAGTAGGTATTGGTAATAAACTAGAAATTTAAAGTATATCTATCTTTAGTGTTTTTGAAAATGCTTTTAAATATTTTTTTTATTGTGCCAATAATTGAATTCAAATCTGGTTGGAATATATTTTTATGTTTGAGTCATGATTTTTCACAAAAATGTTTGTAGTGGTGAAACAATATTTTAAGGATAAAATATGAACATTCTGCATTGATATAATTAGGATTATTAAGCAAATGTTTAGAAAAATATTTTTGGCCAGTTTTCGTGACAGTGAAAATTTTATATTTGCAGGTTGTCTATATTATGTTTGTTATTTTTTTAAAAATAATTTTTAAAAAACGCTTTGAAAATATAACTTGCGTGTTGTTACTTTGACTAATTAGGTACGCCCCCGCATATGGAAAATTGTTATAGTATGAAATACGTTTGTACTTTGTATAGTGACAGTGCGCGAAATCGGAAGTAGAAACTGTCAAAGGCAGAGGAAAATCGACCAAGCGATCACGGTGAGCTCTTTATTATACAGTACCTAATACCTGTATTCATGCTACTCGTATCTCAGAAATCGAAAGCCAAGTGCATTGACCTTTGTAGATAGTTTATAATTAGGATCACACAATACGTACTTACGGTATATTATATTTAAATATATATTTTTTTAAATAGTGTCGATCGAATTACGTACACTAGGCCCGAAAAATATTGTAAGGTACCACCATAGTTGTCTATGATGTAAGTTGACTATCTTGACGGGTCATAGTCGTTGCATATAAATATATCATGTTGTGCATAGACACACGAAAAAACTACGAGAAGCAAATAATATTCGCAAACTGGCCTGTGTTAAATGTTCATATACATATGTTCATGTTGATATAATATGTTTTGTATAGGTATATAATGTCTATATATTATTTGTCTGTATATTATGTCCAGAAGGTCCATTTGACATAGGGGGAAGGGGATAAAATTAAGTAAAAAGGAGGTAGTGGATCACTATTTTCAGACATACTATAATTATTGCCTGCAAGTCTTAAGCACCTTCATGCCAAGATCCTTATACTTCAGCCTAATCAAACGATCTTACATGTTTTATAACTATAGGTAAATAAAATTGCGATAACGTTTTTATCAAACATAATATTATTTTGCATCATATAATTACATAACTGCCCCACACATTCCTCCCCTCATTGAAAATGTCGGTATACTCACAGGTTATGTTACAACTTAAGTTATAAAATAATGTTTATACATTTCGGTTATTGCCGAACTCTATGTGTGATTAATGTATACATTTAGTAATAAAATATGATGTTTGACGGGAAAGTAATATATATATTGTCTTAAACATGTTAGCTTACATGACGTGCCAGTTTCAATATTGTAATTCATTTTTGAAATCACACACTCTCGCACATACACACACGCACAGTACACTTACTCTCGTGCAATATGCAGTGAACATTTACCGTAGGTACCACGCAATTATTATGATGATGTCATACTTTATATAGTCCCTTTGTTTGATTTTTTTCCCGCTTGTTTATACACGGAATGTACACACGATCCTTTTGATTGTATCGGAATTTATTATTTTGAAAGGAACGGGGGAAAAAAAGGGTTAGTCGCGGGTATTAGACTTTGTGTGTTTTTATCCGAAAACACGACGACGAGGATATTATTACCCGCGGGCGAGGGAGTCAAACGTGTAGGAAAACTTGTAAAGTACGACCAATTAAAAAAACTTAACTCCTCTGGTTCTTTTTTTTTTTTACCCGCCCACGGGGTGCATTCGGCGCGGGGTTTTAGCAGCCCCTAGTCTGGACCTGGCAAAAAAAGAATCTCTGGATTAGTATGTAAATAAATTGATAAAGGCTTTCATCCCTTTTTTTCTCGTACTTTGACCTCCTAGTTATACACGTATTGGGTGTATGTGTGTGTATATTATATTATAAACGGTGTGTATCATATAAAAAAAGGATCGTATTTTTCGGTTACGACCGGATTAAAAGGGTCTGCAGGTTTCGAACAGGAGAACACACACGATGTTCTCCTTTTATTTTTTAATGAAACAAATTTTAAATTTAACTCTCTCCCTCTCATTAGAAACAGTGGTCCGCATAATGTTATTTTTCCCACACGTCTAAAAATCCCGTAATAACTTATGTGATTATGCATTTTATATTTCTAGGCCGAGTGTAGTTGGTGCACGTTGGTTTTTTATTATTATTAATCATTTTATACATATTTATCTGCTGCATCGAGGTGGAAAGAAAACATTATGTTCTTCGAATAACAGCACATTTAAGAACGGCCTGCATGAATAAATTAATGGATTTGTGCAGATGTTTCGTTAATATTTCATTGTTTAAAACCGATTTTGTGAAAAAGTATAATTACTGTAATGAATGTATGTGTATTACACTGGCGAAAGCTGCAGATCGTAGTGTGTTTGCAAATATTGCATGTATTGCCGTTGTTCAATCTCGACGTTTGAACGTGCGTTACGATGTGGTCAAAAACATTAAAGGTTTAAGTCGGGAACGTTTGTATTGTTTTAAGCAACATAATAATAATAATAATAATAATAATAATAATAATAATATAATACCGCATCGTACTCGGTAAACCGTAAAATGGGAAATACAAATGTTTGCTCGGGGTATACATTATACGTCTGATAAGCATACACGCTAAGACTATTTTGTCGGCAGTATAGATTATATTATAATGTATAACAATATATCGAGTAATGTGCAAACATTTTAAAATAATACATGCTGAAAATGAAAAAACAAACCACTCTAAGCTTAATACCCCGCCAGTCCCGTCAGTTGTCGACTTAGTCGTATTTCGAAACGCGGCTGGTTAAATGATTTGCTTTTAATAAATAATATAAATGTTTTGCAGAGGGGCAAAAGTTTGTGTTCGACTCAAATATGCCAAATGCCCTAATTCTACCTATATACATAAATCAAAACTATTTTTAAAAGTTTTTCCGTCGAATCAACACTGCAGCTATAGTAATAAGCTGACTATAAAACCTTTATTTTAACAATAATAATATCTATATATATATACATATATACATTTTTATTTATTTACTTAAGAACATAATGGGCCTCACTGAAAAGTTAACTGAATTCATATATATTAATAAATTATTATAAAGTTCCTGTTTTCTGTTGTCATGACTCATGATTTACAAAAAAAAAAAAATCTCCTTATACAATCGTATAAGCCATAAGGTATGCAGTAAAATACTTTGCTAAGCTGGTGAAGTACCTACCCACAAGTTGGGGCCATATACAACATAAGTTAGTGTACGCAAGCACGTAAAACTCAAGACCCAGCTATAATTTTTTCTATTGCACACTCATTTTTCAGCAATTAAAAGTTTTCCTATTAGGTATTCGAGAGATTGGCACTCAGCCGCTTCGGTGCTAATTAAAAATACCTCTGGGATCGCAGCGAAAAACCACGTGCGGTGTGTATCATATTGTATTAACCATTATATCATACTAATTAACAGAATTTCTAACGGTGAAGTCATGTACACAGTATGTAAAAGTGAAGAGAAAATTATTGTTTGAAATAAAAACCCCGCGGCCGCGTGATTTCCGTCATATTATCTAAATGGACGTTAAGACTAAATTCGCCAAGTTTTAATAATGGAGAGTGTCATATTTCTACATAATGACTGCAAAAATAAATGTTTTTGTAACTTCCTACACATATTTAGTACGATATAAGTATACTGTATAGTTATTTATTCAAATAATTAAAAATAACGTTTTCCATGAAAATGGTTGACTTTATTATTAAGTCGTTAATTAATGAGATTGTAAGGCCATCATATCACATGTCGAGCAGTTATTTGCCAATGAGGATATTAAAATATGTTCGAAATCTAATTATTATAGCCATACGGTATCATTTCTTTTTTTGAATGTAGTTATAGAGTTATGCGTTTTAGGAGTTCTCCGAGGCGTCCGAAAAAAATGGTAAATTATAATGGATTTTTTTTTTTGCAGCATTTAACATTATAAATTATTATTTCATCACTGCGATTTATGTATTAAAACCCACATAACTGTACACATTGAATCCCGAAATAATTTTCCAGAATTAATCTCGTGCTTTTATCGATTTAAAATTTTGAAACGCATCGTATTGGTACCCATGTTTGCATACATTACCTAATAAGTACTGAGTAACCGTATGTAGGTACACGAATTTACAGTCAAGATTTTCAAGAAGAAAAATTCGATTCTTATCGACAAGGAGTATTTACGTACCGATTATTCGTATGGAAGGCTGAGTCCGATACGGATCGGTACGTATCGCTTGTATGGTTATTTTTTTTCTTCTGGTACCGCTGCATGCAGGCGAATCGTTTGCACATGTAGCATGTCGAGCGCTGACAATCGTTCCGATACGTAACGATACACTCGAATGAATTCTTCCTCGAAAACCTTGATTGTGTACTTTATCGTTGTCCGATGTGTATAGATTAGGTCAGGTCCGCCTGAAATACATTATTAAGACGTTCGAACATAAGTGCATATTATTATATTATTATAATGTATACTGCAAGGTACATTATTATGCGGGCATGCATATTATTTTGAATTTTTTCCAGAAATTTTTCGATTCAAATATTTCAAAGCATATGCCTACTCATTGCTGGAGTATAAATGCGAACCGCATTCAGAGTTTTTTCGCATATTTTATTATTATTACATTAGACGTTACCATCCGTACGCAAATGGACGGGTTTCGTCGGAATAATACGCGCATTTCCAAGCGCGGAGCAGACTTCCGTCGGTTGCACACACACACGCACACACACACACACACACACACACACACACACACACACACATAGGTGGGTACCTACTACACGGTCCTTATTGTATTTGCCGGTTGAAAGGACACTGGAGTGTAGCCACTTACCTATCCATGTACATGTATTATACATATACGACTGCACAGTATATAATATAGCATTAACATATATTTTATATATATATACTGCGCACGTGTTATACACTGGGCATGGGCAGAAAACGAGTCCTCGACTGGATTTGAGAACCGTATGCGAAATAAAACGATTTGAATATATATGCAGTAAGGTCGAGTCGTTACATTTATTATAACTCGTTATGAGGTGAACATACATCTATATTATTGTATTGTATTATATTCATATCCGGATAATTTATATGTATATATATGTGATATGTCTATGTATATACACCCGTTATATTTCAATGTCTGCACACGTCGGTCGCTGGCTCATTGTGCGAGAATATTACAATATAAAAGGGTGGTTTTACACACGCTCTCGTTGTTTAACCACTATATTATAGGAGCATAATATCGCATATCGCCGCAGGACATATACCTGTAGCAGCATATTATTATTTTACGTGTCACAGCGACGTACGTCGAGGTCCACCCCGACCACTACGGTGATGATGCTGCCGAAAAATCATACGCTAGTGATGTATTATATTCTATCGTTCGGAATAAACTCGGGGGTGGGGGGGGGGGCAGTTTCGCTTAATCGCCCGTCTTGCTTGGCCGCTTAACCAACCACAGAACGGACACGGGCATTTACATTACATAATAATATGGTTTCAGCTGGTGGTCCTCCGCCGGTGGCTGATCTTCAAACTCGTCCTGCTGATCCTTTTCCCGTACTTGCGGCTGCTTTAAGTGCCACTGCATGCCATATTTTTTATATTCATCGCCGTCGACCTCATCCTCCAGCTCCACCGGCTGATCCGCTTTCGGTCGGATTAGTGTAGTACACGGCGTCAAGTCGCCAAGTATGTCTCTTTAAGTGCCACTCCAGTTCCGCGGAATGGACGTTCCCCGGTGGTCTACAACAAGACCAGCGTTTCTCCTTAAGCTCGTACGATTTTGATTTGATCTTGTGAATTATAATTAGTTTTAAAAACTTTAATGTGAATTGATAGATCTCCTCGTTACTACGGTCCAAGATATTATATTTATAATATTATGACGTTGTTTACATATTATTTTGTTTTTGGCATTCAACCGGAAATGTTATTGATTTAATAATACCCAGAATGATGTATGAATTGCTTCAGTGTATTTCTACCATATTTATGTTATAAATACCTTATAAGTTATAAGTGTTAACTAAAATCTGTGGATAGTTAATATAATAATGAACAATGGATATAGATTATGGACATGAGCGAGCTCAACTAATTAGGCTGGAGTTGTGAAGTGGCTATGTCCTCTTAAAAATTATGCATAGCCTTCCCCCTAAAAAAATTATTCCCTGAACTCACATAATATTTAACTAAAATGAATACTTAAAAAAAAGTGGGTAAGTGGATGTTTCTCTAGTGTACAATAGATTACAAGTGGGTCACTGTAATGGATGGTGTTAAACTTGAATTCAATGATAAAAGACCATTTTATACGAATAACGATTCTGTGCGAAGACAGTTCATCAGTCAATAATATAACTTAGTAATTTTGTATATTTGATGATATTATTGTGATAAATGTAATTTATTTTACTATAAGGTATTGGGACTACAGGAGTTTAAATTCATTTTTGACAAAAAAAATGACATTTGAAAAGTCATCGTGTGTATACAATATAATAGTATACTCTAGTTAGGTTAAAATACCCACGAATAATATTTTTAAATTACAACGAAATAACTTAAATCATTATTCTTGGTTATTTAATAATATGTAATTTTGTCCAAATTTTAACATAAAACAAATATTAAAAAAACGTGTTTACATAATGTTTCTTTAGATTTTCTGGTTATAGAATTAGGTAATTGAGTGAAATTTTGTTTTAAATTTTTGACCTTTACTGATAATAGTTGAACGTTTCATAAATATTCTACTATAAAATAATTTGTATATTTTCAATTTGATAAATTTTGTCAACATTTGAACTTTAAATGCTTATAAAAAACAAATCTTACTAATGTATTTTTAATATTTTTGAACTGATATTATAACTATATATCAGGAGCATTGCATTACATTTTCAAGGTTTTTGACAAAACTAATACATACATTGTTATTGACATTTGAAGAAAAAAAAAATTCTATAACTTAAAATGTTTGTAGACAGCACAAAAAAGTATCTACAGTTATTTGTTTTTGAATGACAACGAAATAAGAAAATTTGCTACATGTGAAATTTAGTTAAAATGCAATGTTGTAAAAATTTCAACTATAACGGCTCATAAAAATTGAATTTGACTTCCGGTGGACATTTTTTTTTTTTGATTTAAGTACACAAACTTATAAAGGAATTTTGAATACAATTTTAAAATCTTAGATACAAGAAGAATAATTGTTATGAATTTCCGGCTTAAAATACATTGGAAATTTAGGTGGTTTTTTAGAAATGTCATTAAATCCATTGCATGTAAATTTGATTGGTTACAAAATAATCTATTATTTTTTATTATTATAATGTCTGCAGAGGAACAGTTTCAGTTTTAAATGATAAATAACTAAACATAAATACCAGGTTTAAATTCATATTTTGAGTTCATTTTTATTAAAGTTATTTTGGTATTTAAACAAAAATTGTTTTGAAGCAAATGAAAAATGTTAGGTCCAAGAAAATAAATTGTATGAGAAAACTGTTTAATCTCGTTTGAAAATAGTCTTTTATTCTTTATTAAGACATTTAGAATACAATTTGTCTACAGTTTACATAGAAAGTGAAACATATTATTTGACCAGAACACTATCTATCTGATCTCAACAACTGTTTAGATAAGCATTAAATATTTTCAGTCACAACTAGTAATGAGATACATACCTACTATAAATGATTGTTTAAAAATTTTTTACAATATAACCTATATGCTTAAAAATTAGTATAAAATCATTTATATTTACTGAACACAGGATTGTAGGTATGAGAATAATAGCAAACGATGAAAATCTTCTGAAATGACCATCATGATGTTGGATAGTTTAAACATAAAATTGTATAACACTTAAAAGTTAAGTTCCTAAAGCACTCCTGATTTTTTTAATGAACGATACCGTAAACATATTGTAATTCGGTGATTTACGCGCTGTTTAGAAATATGATTTTCAAAAATACTCTTGGCAAATAAATACCTAACCTAACCTGTTATAAGGAGGATTTTATTTTTGATATTATATTATATTACGTTGAACAGTCGCAGTTGCAGTCGCGGGTTGTCCGAAGACCGGAAAACTTCAGACGGTCGACCACTCTGCCGCACACACGTCACACGGACGGTCAGCTAATGGAAATTTAATATTTCCATATTACTTCCACCTACACCTCCGCAACCGATCGACCCCTTGACCCGTGCAAGGGCACAGACGCGCAGACGACCGCGAAAATGAAGTGACACGTTAATTCAATACTCGCCCGTCGTACGGCCGTCACATATAATGTTATACGCGAGTATGCGACCCATTTTGCACGAAGGGACCACTGTTCGGGGGGGGGGGGGTATACCTACCCTCCGAGACGGCATCAGAATCCATTACGACGTTACGTTTATACACTGCGCCATGTGTATATAATAATAAAGTGTTGCTGTTTAAATGACACGTCGTGATTGTGACCAAACAATATAATACACTCACTCGGGCTCTCGGCGGCCCTGCCCCGTTTGCCGTGCGCATATTATTATTTCTGTCCATATTGATCGTCGGAGTTCACGGATTTTCGCTTAAACCGAAACGATCGGATCGCAGGTTTTCACTGGGGTTAAAAAATATAGTATAATTTTAGTGTCGCACTCGATCCGATCATTCCTCCGTCGAGGTCAGAGTCCTTTACCTCGTAATATTGTGTTCCAACGCTCTTTACCTATATACCAGTAACCAGTGTACAACCAGTGTCACCGTGTCGCGTGGCGGTCGTAACCGCGAGCGAACGAGTGTCAATCACATACACACACACACACGAACATGCAAATATTGAGCACATGACAATGGCTGCTCAGCCCCGTATCTATATTTCTACTATCCGTCCGAGTTTCGGGTCGTTGTGCACTTGAATATTACCCCCCCCGGGCGTGCGATGAGAAGAAATGAAAATCTATTCTCTTGCGCGCGTACGCGTACAGACTGCGGCGGAGGGCGCAAACAGCACGACGGGGGGGGGGGGGGTGGTTTTCGCTTCCCCCGTATTGTACACAATATAATGTAGTTATTATACGCGTACGTTCGCGTTTGTGTGCTCGAATCGAAACGAGTTCAGAAGAAGAGTAGACAATCACGGGCGCGGGCGACGCAATAAATGACTTCTAAACGAGTCGCGTCGCCTCCCCACGGGACTCGACGACGAAGCGTTTCATCCGAAATGCCGTCGCTCGGAATACTAGAGAAATCCACGGCGCGCGTGTGTGATGTGCAGGGGAGGTGCACGGCCTGCCGAGAGGATTGGGGAAGACGAAATTAAAATAAATGAAAAAAAAAACGTATAATATATGCTTTGCGCCGGTGACGTCGTTTACGCCACGGCGCAGTGATGGATGGCCGCCATCAGTTCAGCGTCTATACCGCTCATCGCTCTTGCAGTGCACACATTATACACGTACGTAATATTATAAATTATTATATTATATATATATACCATCCGTTCGGTTGTCGTTTACGCGGAGTACGTATACGGAGAGCGTACATTGTGCGCCTAAACGTAAATAGGACTCCGCAGCCACTTTTTTTTTTACATAAAATAAAAAAACCCGGTTCTTTCGCTTCCCTGTCCACGCCGCTCAGGGTAAACGCGAGCGCGGTCTGATTTATTTTTAATTTAAATAAACGTCGTCATCAGTCCTGAGGGCCGAGTCTCCGTACGTACATTATATATATATATATATATATATATATATATATATGTATAATACGATCTGTCGACGCGCGCGCTCGTGCGATGATTGGATTGCGAAACGATTTGATCTTCCGGTTTCATTAAAATATCTTTCTTTCTTTCGCGCACTCCGACTCTCTCTGCAGAGCTCTGCAATCTCACTCTCTCCCTCTCTCGTTTTTTCGCCGTCTGCGGAAATTTCTTTCTCGCCGTTTTATTTCCCGTCGAAGACTATATACGTATAATATATTATATTATTGCCTCCGCTCTGGTTATCAATATAGACACGATCTGTTGACGTCATGACCGTCAAGTTGCTACAGCAGGCCTAAGTATCGAAAATCGAGTGAATTAATCTCTATGCGCCCATCGATCATCGCTGCAAGTCAGCCACGACGAGCTCGTCTCTGAGCGTTATTTTCGGTGTAAGACCGTCGTAGCTGCGGACTTGAAGACGCCGTGACCGTGTGGCGGAAATGTTTACCGTCACACAGAAGTTGTACGTAAAAACTCGTTGTACGTCGAGCGAAATTCAATCGCGTTTTCCGGATAAATTAAATGTGTTTCGAAAACGTCGGAAAACAGTTTCGAGAAAAATATTTCTTTGCGCCATTTATTTATATAATATATTTTTATTCACACACGAGCATGCGAGTATTTCTTTTAAACCGTGCGTATCTCGAATCATTCGCTCGGTTTGATTTAATATTTTTAAGAAACGCGGCGTGTTCGAACGCGGTTTCACGGTATTTTCATATTAAACCGTACCCCCCCCCCTCCCCCACTGTACGTCAACGGCTAAATCTTTATGTACACATCGTGCGATATAATAATATTATATACGGCAAAACTTTTCGAATAAACTCATCTCCGCATACATGACTTGATAATTTTCAGCCCGATAATTTGCATCCCCGTCGCGACCGGAAACAAATAAGCGTCCCCCGACGTGTATACAATATTATATGAAATAATACTCGTGTAGTATACACACCAGACAATAACAACACATACGAATGTATATTATACGTAAATATTACATAATATGCACGGTTGGGAACAACAGCCGAACGCAGAAGCCGATATTGAAAACCAGCGGAGGCGATTCGGTCCTTTTTTCGCAATCGAATTTATATTCGACTCGGTAGAGAGAACGGTAGAGGAGCACACTAACTCGAATTTTTACATCCAACAATAATGTTTTGCCGCGCTGTAATTCTATTTGTACAAAGTCAACCGTTCCGCATCCCTCCTCATCCGTCCCTAAATCCTTTCGTTTCATTATACGCGAGCAGAGTATACGGCGCGCTTGATTTTCGAACTCGAATCGTCTCTCCCCTTTGGCCTACACAAAAGAGACTCGATATCCCTCCATCACGCGCGGCTCTTTCTCTCTTTCTGTCTCTATTTTTTTCCTCTCCAAAATCAATCGTTTTCGACTCTAGTCTCTTTCTCTCTCTCTCTCTCTCTCTCTCTCTCTGT